>NW_027280257.1:0-262296 GCF_046629955.1 Centroberyx affinis
TGAACTTCCATTACTTTTGCGTCCTGGAAAACAGAGTATCTTCCATGGTGATATGGTGACCTCATGCTGCACTAGTAGGCGTAAATACAAATTTCTAACCAATAAAACCATCAGATTTCTGAACAATCCCGCCCCTCCGCACCCCTCCCATCAAATAAAATTGCCTTTCTCTTCTTGACTCATATTCCATTGGTTTAGATTTTTGAATGGTCCCTCACTGCATTATGTCCCACCCCAACATCCTGTTTCAACAGGACATGCATCAAATCAAGGAAGTAAAGAGGGCTCACTGATTTCATGGGGTCTTAAAGGCACCGTGGTCATGCCTTAGAGGTTTAGTTTCAGTTTTACTCATTTTGAGTCCAACTCAATCAGCTTGGTTAGAGGCCCAGTATGATGATCTGACTCTCTCTCTCTCTCTCTCTCTCTCTCTCTCTCTCTCTCTCTCTCTCTCTCTCTCTCTCTCTCTCTCTCTCTCTCTCTCTCTCTCTCTCTCTCTCTCTCTCTCTCTCTCTCTCTCTCTCTCTCTCTCTCTCTCTCTCTCTCACACACACACACACACACACACACACACACACACACACACACACACACACACACACACACACACACACACACACACACACACACACACACACACACACACACACACACTCTCCGCCTACTTCACTGGTTTGTGTTCAGAGTATGTGAGGAATGGAGGCGACCCTCACAATGATTGGCTTTTCCTCTCTGCTTGGTTCCACCCAGCCGCCTGTCGCTGACTCCTCATAATAAAGTGTTGGAGGTTAGAGATCTATTTACTGAAGCTGGGAGGTTTTTACAATTGGGCCAAGCCAACAGACTGAGCGCTGGAGAGTTGTTCCACTTGAAAGTGTGCCCTTCAGAAAGTCTGTTCCATTTGGAGGTTTTAGTGAGGGAGAGAGGGCTCATTATGGACTGAAGGGTATGCAAAGGCACTCGACAGCCGCTTCTAGCAGCAACCAGGAGACAAACACTCATCAAAGACCTCTTCACCTCGCTCTGACAGAGGAGATTCTGCCCAGTTTAATGTCTGTACAACTGAAGAGCAAATGACTTGGACACTGCTGTGATGGAAATGTATTCAAGAAAATTACAAAAGATTTTACATAGTAAACAAAAATGACAGCCAAAACACAAACACATTTGGGATTTCTAAAACTTCTGACATAAATATTTTAAAGCTGAAATCACTGTCACTGAAGTGTTTGCCAGATTATAATTTTAGCCACTTTGCATCAACACATTAACAGTTTGAAAATAATCATGCTACTGTGTTTTAGTTCACACTAAATCAGTCACACAGCCAGAATTAGACACAGTAAAGGCAGGCAAATACACACACACACACACACACACACACACACACAGTGACACTGGATCCATCTGGTGTTTCAGCGGAGCATCAAGTGCTGTCGATCACATGACACAGTTGTCATGGTAACAAACCAGCTGTAAATTGGATTGGTGTGTGTGTGTTGTTAATGAAAATCCTTATTACTTAATCCTGTCTGGTTGAATAAGGGTTAAAATGTGATAAGGTGTTTCTACTCTCCTGTCAGGACCTTCACTACAATCACTGCCCCATAGGCTTTAATTAGACAGAAAACTGTAGAGACACACACACACACACACACACACACACACACACACACACACACACACACACACACACACACACACACACACACACACACACACACACACCAGCTAAATGAACCCCTTCACTATGCCTGATAAAACTTGAGGCCTGGTGTATTTTGTTGAGACAGATAATTATACTTTTCTTTTATTTCTTTGACTTTGCATAGTAATGTCTGCATCAGGCTGCATCACAGTTTCATAAAATGGGTTTTCCACATGATCTCACAAGTTATTAGAGAGAGAGCGAGAGAGAGAGAGAGAGAGAGAGAGAGAGAGAGAGAGAGAGAGAGAGTAAGTTAGCAGAGAGAAATTTCAAGAGGGAAGTTCTTCTCATTTCTTTTTTATAATCAAATGGGGAACTTTGACTAGAATAAAAGGTAGAGAGCTGTTGCAGTTCCTAAGGTGATGTCTTCAGTATAGAAATAAACTTTGTGGGTGACAAATAAACCACAAAGTCAATATGACAGGATAATTACATTGTGTGAGATTTATCCAGATAATAAGGAGGGAGAAGAAGATGGAAGCCAATTGTTCCTTCTCTTCTTATCTGGTGGAAAATGAGTCCCATGGGTGAACAGCAGCCACAGTGATGTAGGACATACCAGGGAATTCAACAAAATCTCTACAGCTTATTCCCACATGATGATATGAAATAGTGTCAGACATGGATTTACACAGACCTAATCTCCAAAATGGCTGCCATGTTAATCTATATGTCGAAGAAACTACAGACACTTTTCATTGTATAACATGTTTGTCAAATTGAAACATCAGGTTAACATTGTACACCATGATAGTACAGTGAGGTGGAAAAGGCGGGGTTTGAATGAAAAGTACTACAACCCCATGTGAGTAGGTCATGGTCACCTGTCTAGGTGATATACATTCATACCTGATAAAATATTGTCCAATGAAAGAGATATTATCTACTTGGTGCCTATGAGGAAGTGTGAAAGTACACATTCTGTTCTAAAAAAAAAAAACCCTCCTTAAACCAGGTATTAGATGTGAAAGAGAGAGTTTAAAGTCCCTGGTTACTACTGAATATCAGATGTCTTTCTTCAGTAGTGGACAGACTGTCTCAATGTCAAGAGGAGACTCTAGCCATAGTCTTTAAAAGGCCAGGGTTGTCCTGCCTGCTTGATACCTGGTTGAAGCAGTATGGCTTGATTTGGACTCGACTTGGTTTTTGTTGCTGTTGTATTGACTGAGCATGTCATGACTCTTCTTGTTAAAATGCTTTTTAGGCCAGTAAACTGTATACATTATCTTGTCAGGAGGCAGCTTACACTCCTAACCCTATATTTAATAATTTACAAGGTCTTGGCAGGTAATATAATTGGGTGTCTGATAATGTAATCTACACAGGGGAAAACAAAATGATGGGAAAACATGGGTTTACAAACTGTGTTCTTATACTGTTTGTATTAACAAACAAACAGTAGTTTTCATATTTGGTTAACACCTCCTCAACTTTGTTAACATATTACACACTTCTATCTGAAGAGAGAGAAATAATCCAAGTCAGATCATGTTTGTATCATTTCCTCTCCTCAGACTTTTGATCTGATCCCCTGTTAATATCAAACAAAACACAGCAGGTTTTCTCCCAGAAGAGACTGAACCAATGAAAGAATGAGATGAGAGGATAAACAGTATGATTGACTCTCAGAGTGATATCACTGCTGTCACTCTCTGTCAGTCATTTCAAGGCTCTTCCTCCACTATTCAAGTCATGTAGCAGCTCAGTGGTTCTGCTCTGACTAATATGACTGAAGTGAGGACAGGAGCCCCAGTGGAGCCTTCTTCTTTTCTGATGCAGAGGACATCGATGGCTGGCCTGATGTAGTGGCTGCTGAGGAGACAAGATGAGGCCTTTCTGTCTCTGGAGCCTGAACAACTCTGTCTGTTTGCTGGACCTGTGGCTGGCTGTCTGCCTTTACCTGTCTGTCTCTGCCTCTGGTTGTCTCTATGTCCCTGTCTCTTTCTCTGAATGTTGAACTTTCTGTTTCTATCTTTCTTTTTGTTCCCTCACCCCTCTTTTTTACTCATCTTTGCTACCGGGCTTAGTTAAGAGAGGAGGTTAGAGAAGAGAAGAGGAGAGGAAAGAAGAAAAGAGACCAGACCAGTAGAGAGCCAGGAGAGGAGCTCCAGAGCCCCATCAGCTGTATGGGATAAACAGCTCCTATGGGAGCTTTCAAACAGCCCCCAGCCTCCATTCACTCTAATATCTAATTGATACCAAGGTTATATACTGACACAGCACATAGAGAATACTGACTGCAGGATGCAGGGAGGGGGGTAGCCAGCCTGAGAAGAGGCACTTAACAAGGCAAACAGTTGTTGATTCACTGAGTCACTGAGGCAGAACAACATCAACACACTCCTGTTGCTCCCATTTATCATTCCTACTGAAGCAGACACATCAGTCATTTTCAATGCTCTCTCTCTCTCTCTCTCTCCCTCTCTCGATAGATAGATAGATAGATAGATAGATAGATAGATAGATAGATAGATAGTTAACCATCCCTTCACTGTCCAGAGTGATTCATTAAAATGTGAAAACTGTGGTTTTGTGTTTTGGTTAGGGTTAGATTTGGAAAAAGAGAGGAGGAGAGGAATTATTATGTTTAAAACAGAAGATGAACAGAATCTGCTGGAGAGAAAGCCGACGGCTGATCTGTGTTAGTCATGCTCGCTGCACTCAACACCATGACTCTTCCACCATGTGTCACACAGGCACAATACACACACACACACACTCAACACCAAGAGAACAGCTCCTCTCTCTGTCATATTGCCAACGGCCCTCCACAAACACATGTACCTCTCTCCAAAGGCCAACCTGCTCCAGTGTTTCAGCCTGAGGGCGTCTGTATAAAATATGACTATCCAGTATATGCAGCCTGGAAACACAAAGCCTGGCCTGTCAGCTACAGCACAAGGCCAACACTAATAACAAGGCCAAGACACATATCTGCTGGTTCTATTTCACACAGACAGAGCCCTCTAACGTATTGGCTTAACCACTCATTTAGTCGCCTCAGCGCACAGAAATGTGCATGCACATGCTCAGCCAATCAGCATGAGCATATTCAACCCTATGGGGCCTTGCCCTATAAAAGGTGAGCAGCCCGCTACTCCTCTTCCACTTTTCTTCAGCGCCTGAAGATGACAACATTGCTGAGGGAGGCATCGTCTAGCGCTTTGCTAGTAAAGAGCTGGCTGACGTGCCCCAGACTGGTTACTGCTGGTTGATCCCCCGTGCAAACCACTCTGAGTGCTTTGGTGTTGGGCTAACGTTGATGAAAAGCACTGATGGCCAAGCTGTGTACCCTGCGTGGTGCTGGCAGCGGCGGAACAATTCCAATGTGAAGACAGAGAGGCATATCGCCATGTCAGGCCCTGCCCACCCCTGGAAGATAGCAGGCAGCCTCCCGTCTGTCTGTGCCCAGGTGGCGACATGCTCTTAAGTTGTTCTAACCGAATTCTGTCTCCTCTCTGTGAGACAGAAAGCGAGGGCAGCAGGGTGCCTCTCGGAATTACGCGGCTAAGCTTCAATGCATTCTAACAACTGGCCCAGCTGAGAGCGGAGCCTGCCAGCAAGTACCGCCGGCCGGGCTTGTTCTTGGTCAACCTCAGAGCTGCCGTGTTCTGTCATCTCAGACAGACATGAGCAGTGGGTTAGCTGTCAAGGGAGTGATTCTACAATCATGTATGTTAATTAACAATACATTTACTCCTTCACTAAAGAGCATTCCTATTTCTCTCAGGGCCCACACTCCTTCAGCTAGTTAGGCTTTAGTGTTGAGTGCAGCGAGCAGACACACAGTGTGTCACACTGCTGTACCGAAGCCCCGTTTCCCATGGCCTCGAGAACCGGAGTGTTGCACTCTCAAGAACTTTGTAGCAGTAGATGAAAGCAAGGCACCAGCTCATTCGAGGATCATGGGGGAAACCTCCGTTCCATACCGCCTCTGTTCGCAGACTCTCGCGAGAGAGTCAATCATGACTTCACAGAAAGATGGACGGACGGAAGATGGACGCCCTCTCCCAGGAGATTCAGGAACTGCTTCAGAAGCAAGCAATTTCTGTGGTTCCTCAGGAGGAAGAGAGACAGGTCTGTACTCCAGATATTTGCTTGTTCCCAAGAAAACCAGCGATATGAGATCTCAGAGACTCAGAGACCATTCCGCATGCTTACACTGAAAAAGCTGCAGGAATTGGTTCAGCCAGGTGATTGGTTCACCACAATGGACCTGAAAGATGCTTACTTTCACGTCACAGTGGTGCAGAGACACAGGGAATTCCTGCATTTTGCTTTTCACGGAATAGCCTACGAGTACAATCGACTTCCATTCAGCTATTATCTAGCTCCTCGTACCTATTTGAAGTTTGTGGATACAGCAGTTGAACCGCTACGTAGTGAGTTAGAATTTGCGATTAATTGGAAGAAGAGTGCACCCCAACTGCGTCAACATACAGTATATTTGGGAGTGCAGCTCAACTCCGCCATGCTTTGAGCACGTCTGTCGGAACCCAGACAGCTGTTGCGGAGGCAGTTTAGCTTGCGAGACAGAGCAAAGTGGTGACGGTTATTCTCACTGTCATGCATGTCCTGGGTCTCATGTCAGGGAGGGGGTGGACCTGCCTGGCGAGGTCCGTAGGTGGTGTGTGGACATCAGGGGAAAACCGTCACATCAACCTACTGGAACTGATGGCGGTGTTGTTGGTCCTGCCACACTTTGCACCCCTGTTACAGGGAACAGATGTGCTGGTGAGGACCAACAACCGGCCAACAGTGGCCTGAGAGGTTCCTGAGAGGGACAGACCAATGCATGCAGGATTGTGTGCGGATGTGGTGCAGACTATCCAGGGTAGATGAGCGCAATCCACCATCGCCAATTATAAGGCAAATGGTTGGGTTTCCAGAAGTGGTTCCAGAATTAAGGTGTATGCATCTGCAATCTCCTCATGTCACAAGGGGTTTGGAGAAAGGTCGGTCTTTGACCACCCTCTCATGAAGCTTTTCCTGCTGGAGGCTAGGAGGAAACGCCCTGTGATACGTTCCACCGTCTCTTAAGTTGTTGTCAGTCAAGGCGGCACTGCTGCTTGCCTTGACTTTGGCTAAGAGAGTAAGTGATTCGTGTGCAATTTCGGTCCACCCCAGCGGTCCACCCTTTATGCCTAAGAACAGCCTCATGGAGGGGAGAAGGATGAGAAGTTGCACCATTGCAATGCCACATTGAAATGCACACAACAGTTGTTTGTGTGTTATGCGGATTTAAAAAAAAAAAAAAACCACAGGATAAGATGTCAATATCCTTGGTGCAAGCACTTACAAGAGAGTCTTCTTGCTGATGGTGACCGCAACAATGAAGTGACTGACGATGGAAGGTTGACACGGAGGAGTTCTCAAGTGGGCACCCTCCTTCCTTGATGTTTCGTTGATGAGCCCATGACGTCTCTGGAGGGCTCAACAGTGAATTCTGGCGTCCCAGAAACACCCCCCTCTGTGTTGTCCTGGCCTGCTACTTCGGGGCCCAGCAGGGGTCTTGCCTCTTCATCCAAAGCCACTGGCTGCTTCTCTCTGCTGCCTCTGACGCAGCTTTGATGGCTAAGCGCAGGCTCTGGCCTCTGAGCAATCTGGTGGTAGATGTTGCCACGAAACCTCTGCACCCCACCTCCACAGGACGGACTTCAGTGTTCCAGCCATGATGTTGTGCTTCAGCAGCTAGCTCGGCATAGTGTAGAGGTTTTCACTCCTAAGCCTCGTCCACTGAATCCTCCCAGGATACAGTGAGCTCAATGATGAAAACTTTTTTGAGAGAGGGGGACCAGAGCACCAAATCAGCAATCTCTGCTGAAATACGAGTTGCCGGCCGATGTCAACCAGCATCTTCCAGTCGCAGGCGAAGCGTAGCTGGCCTGCGACCACTTCCGCAGTTGTTGCACCTGGTCTTTGTCCTTCAGGCTTGCATCATACCACCTTCCAAGGCTTTTGACAGGCTGCTCAGGCTGCTGCTGGGTCATCTCCGATGAAGAATTTAAGGTCAGAGAGCACTCCCTTGACAATCGAGATACTGCGTGACTTAGATGGTTTTATCTTCATACGGGCCCAGCTGATGTTCTCCTCCAGTTTTCTGAGTAGTCTCCTGGTGCACGGAGCGGTGGTGGTCAGAGTTGTAATGTCGTCCATGTAAGTTCTGAGAGGAGGGAGGCGCAGACCAGAGTCAACCCGCTGTCCATCCACAACCCATTTTGAGGCTCGGATAATGACCTCCATTGCCATCGTGAACACCAGGGGTGAGATAGTACATCCCGCCATGATGCCTTCTTCCAGGCACTGCCAAGAGGTGGTAAACTCAGAGGTGGTAAAGCAGAACTGCAGGTCTTGGAAGTAGGATTTAACCAGGGCTGTGATGGTGTCCGGCACAGGAGTTCATGGGTCACTGATCCAAAGGCATTGGCGAGGTCCAGAAAGACTACGTGGAGGTCCCTTTTCTCCACCTTTGCCGATTGGATCTGGTGCCAGATCATGCTGGAATGTTGTAAGCACCCAGAGAACCCTGATATTCAGAGTGGCTGGCAAGCCCCTGTCAAAACAGAGGCTCGCCCATTGGCTCTAGTTATTTGTTGGTGGGCAGGGATCCCCCCATGGCTATTCGCGCACATTCTACACGCAGTGTAGCAGCGTCTACAGCCCTGTTCAGTGGGATTGGTGTAGAGGAGATGTGTGCAGCAGCATCATAGTCGACCCCCTGTCCATTCATCAAATTTTATTTTACCAGCCCTGAGTCAGTCGGGGCTATGTTGCTCATATGTTAACACTTAGAGTGTAGCGTTGGTCTGCCCCACTCCCCAGACACACACACACACTTATGTGATGTGTGGAGGTGGAACGGACCATATCTGGCTGACCTGTACAGTGTTTACAGTCAATTCAGGCTTAAGGCATGTTGTCATCATGTTAGTGTCACAGCAGGGAGTGAAGTAATTGGGCTTTGCCCCCTAAGCCAGTAGAGCCCCGTTAGAGGGCGAAGCCTGTGTGAAATAGAACAATAGTTATGCATGGTAAATCTAGTTCACCCACCTTGTATAGGGCGAGACCTAATAGGGTTGAATAGGCTCATGCTGAGTGGCTGTGCACATGTGTGCAACTTTCAGTGTGCCGAGCAACTACATGAGTGGTCAAGACGATAGAGCCCCTTTACAGGGCGACGCCCATGAGCGTAGAACTACAGTTACCATGCGTAACTATCGATTCTGTTGCAGGGGGAACTGGGAAAGCTAACGACCTAATCCAAACCACAAGGAATGAACAACAATGTCATCACACTCAAACAAACATCATCTGAATCAAACCTGGCAGATTCGCCAACTCTTAACTTTCTCCTTGTTCCTTCTTTAGGATTCCTTGTGTCTTTTTTCAAAGACTCATAACCTGCATCTTCCAGAGAAAACCTGTTGACACTGAGACCCAAGCAGAGCTTCTGTTTCTTCCTATTAGGATTCTCCTTGGTAGTTTGTATGGAACAACAGAGGAGACTAATCTGTCCTTGAAGCCTGTGTCCTAGCATTATCATCTGAAAATACTAAGTCACCCTCTGGACATCATTCTGCCTCGTTTGGTTACCATAGCGCTAGAGGCAAGTATAGACAAAGAATAACAAACCCACTGAGATATGAATGGTTGAAGATAGCAGAGGATCTTTGTTCATTTTCTCTTCCTTTCTCTCTTTCTCTCTCTCTCCTGGAAGAGTCCTGTAGTAGCACTTACCTGTAAGAACAGAGAAAAGAGAAAAGAAGAAAAGGTTAGAATCAGATAATATGTACATATCTTCAGACTGTAAAACACTTATCAACAGCTTGTTTGTTGTTCTTTTTAACCACTGTAACAACAGCAAGACAATGTGCTCCTCATCTCCTGCACTTCAACATTCCAATGAAATAATTCATCAGACACTGAAAGCATTCCTGGCCATTCAGTTTAAACTTCACAACGTCGTAGAGAAGACTAGACGTCCTTCACAACAGCTCTCACCATGTAGAAATGGTAGAAATAGCTGCTGATATTACTGCTGCTGAAGTCTTTAAAAAAAAGAACCTACTGCTCAAAGAATATCAGATCACCTTGTATTCTGCTACCACAACTGTGTGTTTATAATTCAGCTTGACTATCCTCCTATAGACACCTGTGAATAAGACATTGATTTTCAAAAGACCGGGGAGAAGAAAATCCCATTTGAGTTTAACTATATCTAAGAGCAGCAGAGGACTTTAGGAAAAGATAAGAACATAATTTAGCTGCACTCATGTTTATACAATGACTCTGCCAGAGTGAGGAAATCGGTGAATCACAATGATCTGAATTGAACCAAATAAAAGAGTAATTCTAGATATTTCTCTTAGCCCAGGGAACAGAGAAAATGGCAGACAAAGTATTCATTTCACAGTTCATACTCTAAATATCCTTTTCAATTTCAGGCTAAGAGACGTAGTCCATCAGACGCAGACAGAGCTTTTAGACTGGTGGAGGCATTTTGCACTGTTCATCAAAATGTATTAGAGGCACCTTTACATTTACTATAACAGGCCATTAGTTTTTCTCTATATAACTGTGATTGCAGATATATAGTACATATAAATTCTGAAATAATCATTTCGCTTAGCTTTCAAAAAGTAAATCCATTCTACTGCAAGAGCTGGTTCAGTGTCAAGGTTGACTGAGGAACTACATAAGTAGATAACATTCACCCCAGAAACAGACTTCATTCTCAGCAAAAGCTCTCTCTCTCACTCCCTCTCCCTCTCTCTCTCTCTGGAGGATGGAAGGAGAGAAAAAGCCACTAAGTCATTTTTCCTCCTGAACTCTGTCAGCGAGGGTCCCAGACGGAGCGGGAGTCGGTCCAGAGTGTTTCAGTGGGATGACAGATGGTCGGCCTTGGACAGCTAAACTGATGTCAAGCCTGTCAGCAACCCTGACATGGAGGAATCAGTTTTCACCTCACACACTCCAAGACAATTACACATCATTAACAAAGTAGAGGGCTTTAAACATCTAGAAGTGATAAGAGGTTGTCAGACAAAATGGGAGAGAGTGAAGATAAAGGTATGTACTTGATAAAACATGAGTGTTGCAGAGAGCTTTTTACTACATGTTTTTTCTTTTAAATTGGCAGGATTTCATCATTTTAAAAATGATAGTTAAAATATGAACATTTGCCTCACAAAGTGACTCAGGTGAAGCATGAAATTGCAAGACAAGGTTATATGTATATAATAAAAAGGCCTTTTGATTGACCTTCAAGTTGTAATTACAGTGAGTTGACATTCCCTGTGTGGTGCTTTGCAATGGCTGAAATAATGTTTGATCAGTTTATTGTATTAATTTAAGTACTCATTTTACGACCAATTTCCCTTATTGTATGTTATAAATATATAACATACAATACAAACACATACACATTAAGTGGATGGTCTTATATATATCGTGTAAGGAGTAATGGCTGACATCATTACCTCCTTGAAACCAGAACAGGGGGGGAGAGAGAGAGAGAGAGAGAGAGAGAGAGAAAAGGATCTTGAGAATTGATATTCAAGTGCAGACCCTTTAGTGAACAAATTTGGAGAATCTCTGGTCAGACTGAAAGAAAGCTGTCTGTCTTCCAAGGTGAAAGCCAAATGGAAGATGACAACTAAAACAGAGGAATGGCTAACAAGGCTTTGATGTGGTCTGACTGCTGAGAGTCTCCTCTCTGCTCGGGAAAGACAATAACCTGAAGCCTCGTTCCATCTCCATCGCTCTCCACCTCTATTTAATACAACAGCCACAATGCGTACAATAGGTTCATCTATTGTATGTATTAGGAGAGACCACACACACACACACACACACACACACCAAGGTTATTATAGTTTTGCATTTTTCATTAGTTTTTATTTTTATTTCATTTCGTTTAGTTTAGTTTTAATTTGTTTTTAAAGCAGGTTTGCTAGATTAGTTTAGTTTTTATTTTTTGAAAATGCTTAGTTTTAGTTTAGTTTTTATTAGTTTCCGTGTTAGTTTTAGTCTTTTTTTGTAATATGGGGTATTTGGCAGGGGCGAGATTCAAAAATTTAAAATACTAGGCTTATGTATGACATAAATTGACAAAGACGAAAACTAAAGACATTTTCTCTATAATTTTAGTTTATTTTAGTTAGTTTTGTAAACACACAATACAGTTTCAGTTAGTTATCTTTTTTTTGTAAAGCCTCGTTTTTATTTTTATTTCAGTTAACGAAAATGTTTTTTCACACCTAGTTTTCGTTATTTCGTTAGTTTTCGTTAACAATAATAACCTTGACACACACACACACACACACACACACAGTGCTACACACCTCTCATCATCATCCAACCCGCCTGCAACTTTAAATTAGCGGCGTAATGGGAATGAAAATAATATTGTGATGTGAACATGCAGGGAGTTTCCCAGTCAGCGTGTCTAAATATTGGATATGTGATGAAGTCTGGAGGCCTCGTCCTCCCTGGTGGAATTGAAGTGTAAATGCTCATTGAGCAGCTCTAAATACATGTAATCCAACAGAGCCTGGGGTGGCAGCATTAGGGAGGGAGATGAAACAGACCCAGAATGAAGAGCCAGATGAGGCTGACTGCATAGTTCAGTCAGGAACACTCTAGTCACAAGATAAAACCATTTAATGCAGCAAATGGTAATACAATTATGTTTGGCAGTTATGGCTCTGCGCTAACAGCTCCCTGCTTACCCAGCAAGCATGCTGAAGGTATAGCAGGGGCCATGCAAATCCCCCATGGGTGACACAGAGCAGAGCAGCAACACTGACGTGTTATCACTTTAAGAGCCAACATAGGCTCAACTGGACAGACTATAACAGGTGGAGGCTGGGGGGGTAGAGGTAAAGCTTTACCGATGAGCAGTTTAAGTACGACAGGTGGTGTAGAAGAACCAGTGTAGGATGTGTCACTTCAGTGTCCTGCCTGAACTAACGCGATGCTTCAGTAATGCATTCACAGACAATGAATGGCTGTCAGCTATTTAAATCAAAATAATGAAAAAGAAACAAGGTGGTTGTAGGCCTTATTCACTGTAATACAGCGTGTGATAGAGATGAAACAATGAGCAAACCTTATACGTTAATCTTGCTTGGAAGGTGTTTCACATTAAAAGTTCTATTGCTGCATATACTGGTCTCTTAGTATCAGTAGGCAAATGTTGTTTTGTTTTTCCATTTAATCTTTCACTTATCATTGAACCAATAGTGTTGGAAATGACAGAGGAAAAGTCCAACTCTAAAATCGCTATTCTACTTCAGCCAATCTGTTTCCATGGAAACAGCAAAAAAGCCATTACTGTGAGAGAAAAGTGAAAAAGGAAGAGAGAAAGAGAGTAAAAACAGAGGAAGACAGATAAAGAGAGGGGTAGAGAAAGAGAGATAGATAGAAAGAGAGAGAGAGAGAGAGAGAGAGAGAGAGAGAGAGAGAGAGAGAGAGAGAGAGAAAGAGAGAGAGAGAGAGAGAGGCAAAGCTCTACAAAGATCCAGTGTTGCTGCCTTTCTCCTCTCTCCTCTCTCCCAGTATGAGTCAGATTGATAAAAGTTGTCCTCTCTCTCCTTGGGAATAAATGGTTCACAGAAACTGTCAAAACTATTCTTTCTATCATCTAATTTACATTTCTGTCTGAATTCTCAGTGTGTAATACTGAATCTAATTTCCATCATGCCCTGCCATACCAGGGATACTGTGTGTGTGTGTGTGTGTGTGTGTGTGTGGAGAAACTTGAGTTGTTTAGTTTTAGGTAGACTCAGATTGATGGGATTTTTCTTTACTCAGCCCCATTTAAAAGTAGTGTGTTGCTACCAGTGAAATTGTAATGCATTCTAAATAATGCATTATTTGTCTCTGGAATTCACCTTAGATGGTGATAAAAGACGTTTAGTAGCAGTTTCACCTCTATGTGTTTACTATTTAGTTTGCCACATTGTTTTGGAGATGCTGCTAAGGTTGCTTATATGTTCCACTAAACATACATAGCGTTTATATGCACTGTAGGAATCTATATAAACTATAGACACATAATGGTGAATATGCTGCTGATCTCATTGCCTCACAGCAGTTAATTGCTATAGGCCATCTGAATGGAAGCATGGAGATCTCAAACATGCAAAGAAACATACAGTGCACACAAAGGTATGGTAAATCACTGATAGTCTGGATGTGTTTTCTACACAGTATATCTATATTACTCAACTGCATGTCTGAAAAATTCCTCCTCCTCTAATGGTTTACATTCTCAACCCCTATACTCTGCACAATTTTGCCTTTCTCCTGGAGAGATTCAAGTGATATTTTGTCATTACAAAATCACATTATTCAAATGTCTTAATAAATATTTATGGTGAGGTGTGAGGAAGGGAGGAAGGGGGAGGTGTGAGGGAGGCCAGAGGAGGTTTTCTACTCCCACCTTCCTGGTCATGGAAATTATACAATACCACATCAGAAAAGATTTATTGAAAATAAGAGTGAGAGAGAGAGAGAGGGAGAGATAGAGAGATAGAGAAAGAGAGAGAGATAGAGAGCGAGACCAAGTGTGTGGGTGCAGATTTTGAAGAATTCCCTTAATTTCCTTCATTGACATTAACCGACTAAATTCTCTGGCAAAATTCGTTCCAGTCCCTTTTAAAGCTCCCATCACAAACCCAGTGTGTCTATGTGAAGACAGAAAGATGGCTGGAGGCAGGTAGGAAACAATGGGAAGACATTTTCAATTTTGCTCATTATATTTAAGCAGTAACCCATGAGAGGCCATGAGTTACAGTGGTTTTAGAACAGCTAAGAGGCGTTGTGAGACATGAAGCAGAGCGCTTAAAACCCCATCAAGTCAATATGTTGAGCAACAGGAGGAAAGTATGGTAGAACTTAAACACGGGAGAAAATATTTGTATCTGCCAAAAGATTCCATATATATATATTTTTTCTATCTTACCACATAGCTGATGCCTCTCAAATACGAGAATTTTATTATTTTAATACTAAAACATGTTCCTGCCCACACCTGTAACAACGCATTATGTAATAACACCGCATTATGTAATAACTCGACAAAATGTAATACATTTTCACTTCATTATGTAATCTGCCGCATTTTGTAATACACAGCCTGAACGCAATATGTAATAAATTTAATAAATAAAATGTAATAAATAAAATTATGAAAGTGTAATAATACAGTGCATTATGTAATAACCAACCAAAATGGATGTCTTCATCTGTACACATGTTATATTTTTAACAATTAAGCTAAATTAAACTTCCCAAATATTAAATCAGACCGGCGTTATAGTTGACTCTGATCTGGACCAAATACATTACAGACATGTTTAGGGAGTACTGTACGCTCCTGCCAGGCCTCTCAGGTCAAGTGGGAGTGGGCTGCTAGTAGTGTCCAGTGCCAGGGCTAATCTTGGTGAAGCAACCTTTAGTCACTATGCTGCGCATCTCTGAAACAGACTCCCTGTCGATCTTAAAAGTAGCCTAATCCTCGAAACTTTTGAATCAGAATTGACGGGATTACATTTCACTGTAATTGTACCTGAATGATTACACGTGACAAATAAAAACTTGATTGATCAGGACTCAAAAAGTTGAGTTATTTGAGTTCTTTAAAAAATGTTAAACTTATTTTAAATCACCACTATTTATTTATTCATTGCTCTTATAAATCTTTTAATCTTTGTAAAGCACCTTGAATTGCCACTATGTATGACAAATAACCACCGCAATATGTAACAATTTATTACAAAATGCGGGGAAATTTATTACATATTGCGTTCAGGCTGTGTATTACAAAATGTGGCAGATTATTACAAAATGCGGGTGTTATTACATAATGAAGTGAAAATGTATTACATTTTGTCGAGTTATTACATAATGTGGTGTTATTACATAATGCGTTGTTACACCTCCAAATGGACAAAGTCTACCTGGTGAGGAGTCCATGAAGTCATCTCTCTCTCTCTCTGCTGTTCTCTACTTGTATCCATCCTTACTGTCCATCATCACCTCCCTCCTTTATTTAAACTGCCTCTCCTTCCATCAGCCTTTCACCTCCCTCTCTCCAACCTCCCCAGTCTCTCTTGTCTGTCTTCCTCTGCAGCTCATCTGTCTCTGGCTCTGCCAGCCAGACACCAGCTAACAGAGTCTGGATCAAGTCAGAGGGCAACACTTCCCACATGACTTTAATGTTTTACTGTTTTATAGTTGCATTATCTTCAATATAGCAGGAGACTCTTAGGCTCTGAAAAGAATTGACACATCATTCATTAACTGACATGGTTAATTGATCATAATTTTTTTTACTGTTCCTTTAATACAATCAAAGTGAATTGAATAATGATAATAATGATTTTAAGGAGACACTGATCTATTGCATCAAATCCTCTTTAATCTCCCCATGCAGATATCCAGTCCCAGCTGTCACCATGTTAATGAGTGGAGTGGGTGTGTGTGGCTGTGATCTAAGTGGATCACTGCTTACTTTCTACTCTCAGTTTCCACCAAACAAACACACACAGTGTATCTACTGCTCATTGGCACTGGCTATTTCCACATTTTCCTTGATGTTTGTTTCCAAACAGAAATGCAGCATGAAATTATTCAGAGTGGAGCCACTGAATCAGTCCATTTGCCAGAATTACCTCCTGAAAGGCTTGGAGAGGAAATGCTGTACTTACTGAGATGACTGCACTCATGTATGAAAACACACACTGGTTGATGCACATAGATGAATGTACTTCTGTAGAAATACATCTATGTTGCTGTTTCTCAGTGGGGCAGAATAAACTAATAGAGAATGAAACAAAGTCACAAGAGGCAGAAACCTGCAGGAGGTTTGGCTGTTTTGTTCCATTTCAACATCATTAAATATTCATAAGCCTGCTGTCAGTCAAAAATGACAGTGAGGGTTTAGGTTCCTCCAGAGGCTGAGGATCTGAGTGGAGGTATCATGTTTCCTGATCAGCTGCATGCTCTTTAATGTAAAACTCTGGTAACAGATATTTGTACAACTCTTACTGAGGCTGTTTTCCCAATTCATTTCTCTCAATCCCCTATTTAAAACTGTTTTTATGTCTCCCCTAGAACAAATGTCTTATATTTAAGTAATTTAACAAAGAGAACCATCAGTTTTATCACAGCTCCTATATCACAGTCACACAGCAGACTTCTAAAGTTACAGAGAACTGCTTTGACCACAAAGGTTTTTAAACCTTTGTGGTCAAAGGTTTTAAACCCACCATCAGACTTCTGTTCACATGTCAGAGGCGATGCAACTGGGAAGATCAATATTCCTCTAACAGCTTACTGCTTTGTGTGTGATCCACTTCTAGGCATGATGCCAGAGGGATATCAGAGCAATATAGCAAAATGGAAGACAGTGATCACAGCACAGTTATCTTTAAGACCACTGCAAAGTGGAGGATAAAACACGTCACCTGTACATCTGTCCCAGCTTCTTCTCTCTCTCTCAGGTCCAGAGAGCTGTAACACATCTACCAGTCTAACCAGCCTCTCACCTGTGGGACTGAGTCAAATCCACAGTGCCAGACTGTCATTTACACCTCCACCATTGCCTGTGCCAGCCTTGTATCTTACCTTTGGGACTGATTATTGCTTTTCCTCCCTGGCTGCTCCCATCCTGGCCCTGACAGGCTGCTCCTTGTCCTTGGCCATGGCTAGAGGCTGTTAATGCCAGTTGGTTGGTTGAATGGTGGGACTCCCTTCTGGCAGCCACCTTAGTCACATCTGGCAAGCAGTAGGGTGTGTGTGCATGTGTGTGTGCGTGTGTGAGTGTGTGTGTGTGTGTGTGTGTGTGTGTGTGTGTGTGTGTGTGTGTGTGTGTGTGTGTGTGCAGCTGTGTAGGTGTCTAACCTTGACAGTCAGTGCTGTCCTGTTCCTCTCTCCTGGCCTCCTGCCTGCTGTGTCTCTCTGAACCTCTTTCTGGGTCACATCCACTCCTGAAGCCTCTCCTGACTCTGTGGCCAAGCCCCAACACAGCTGTCATGACCCTGAGCCTCGGAACAACAGACCTTGATACTACTGTTATCAAGCTGGGAAAAGAAGATACAGTCCTCCCACACAAAAAGACACAGTCCTCCAACAGAAACACTTCCTGTCACACAAGGGGAAGCATGATGATGTAGAGACATACTGTACAATAGAGATGAGAATTTGATCCTAAATCTGATAAGAAATACATGTAATGTGACACTATAGTATAGAAATAGCTGAGGTTTATGAATCTGCAGCTGTCTGTATAGTGACAGAAGATATAAATCAAAATCCTTTAAGGTTTGACATTTCAATCTTTGTTGCTAAAGCAATGACATCCAAAGCCCTCAGGCTGCTGGGAGCTGTAACTGAACCAGGAACAACAGGGTGTTTGGTGGCTGTCAGTGTGTGTGTTTGTATTTCACATTAAGCTGTGTCTTCTCCTCCCACCTCCATCCCTCCATTTTTAATGTGGACTCCCTCTGCCTCCATATCTCCCACAATCCTTCACTCCAGCCTCACTCTCCCCATTAGGGAGCTCTCAGCTCTGATCAGGTGATGTTGTACTTGACTCATTTCCTGTGGGAATCGATGGCCACAGTTAATCAAACAGCCTGGCAGCTAATGGCTTTAGTGGCTCGGGGGCGAGGCCAGAGTGAACTGACTGAGGTCAGATTCAGATTCAGATAGCAAAGAGAAGTGAACATGGACGCCCCTCCTGGTGATAACAGCTGAAGGGAATCCTAACAGAGATAATGACCAACAAAGGTAACAAATACTAAGTGTTTGGGATTCAAAGGAGAAACTGATGTTATAAAGCTGCTATGCTCAATGGAACAGACAAACTAGACTCTAGTGAAACTTGGACGTAATCTAATGTAAACAACCTTTATATTGAATGAAACAAAATACATGAAGGAAATTTGTTGACAAATCCTGATGACAAATTTGCACTCTTCACAAAATTCATACTCATAATCTCTGATGGAAATGTCTGTCTACATTTGATAATTCATCACTCTCAACCTATTGGTATGCAAATATCAACAGTCCAACCAAAAAGTAAACTGAGTTTATTGGTGATAAAAACACAATTGTGTACATTAGTGTACATAGTACATTAGTATATAGTGTAAACTCTGCTTTTGTCATTCTTAATAGAGCTTAGATCGATTTTATAAAAACATCTCTCTGCATAGTGCCCTTCACAGTCCCTTGCTGGTCCATAATGCCACATACTTCAGTTGTCCTGCTCACCAACTGTACCCTCTTTGACATCTTCACTAGGAAACTGTTAAAATAGAGAGAATGAAGGGCATCCTGGTGACTCAAATGTTGTGAATACCATGTTGATTTGACTGTGTGGGTTCAAACCCTGCCTCAAATGATGTCACTGCATCTATCCATTCCCATTCCTGCCTCTCCTCACTTAACATTTTATATAAAACTTATACCACTCTCTTTAAAAAATGAAGAAGGATCAACAAGTACCTGAATGCTCATATTCTGTCCTTCATCCAGGACCAAGCTAATCATGAGAAGGCTTCAAATCCACCTCTGCTTCATATTTGAAGACAAACTGAAATGGCTCCTCTTCATCAGAACCACTGCCTTTCTCCTGGCCTCCTTGTGTTTTTAATGTGATTTTTACTCAGCAGCATCAGCTGTTAGCCACCCACCACAGCTCTACTGGTTGTTGTTTCTGCCCAGGAGGAGACTGTGTACTGAACAACAGACACATTATTTTCACTCTTTGGTCTGAAAGCCCCAGATTCCTTGACAGAACCACAGTACATTACTGTGGTGATAATGGTTAATTAAATGGGTTTCACTGGTGAGATCAAATGGATCTTATTTGCTCCTTGCTTTTTATTTAACAATGACATGAAAAGATTTTATTTTCTTCAGTAAGACACAGTTCAGGCCATTTAGTTAATGTGATTAGTTGCTTGATGGGAGTGAGATCACATTATGTGTGTGTGTGTGTGTGTGGAGATGGCATCAAAATCATTTTAAAATAAACACAGTGAACTCAGTGAACTGACTCCTTTGAAGACGATGAAAATGGTGACGTCTCTTCAAAATGAAGCCTCTATTTGTTAAATATGTCATCTCTGACTTCAAAGTGATGTCTGCTTTATACGTATGTTCACGTCATTGTCAAACTCACCATTTTATCTTTTTATCTCATTATTTTATTTTTGTATAAGAAGCCATGCTATCATAACAAGTGTGTTTTGATCCACCCAACAAATCTGTCTTAGATTCTGTTATTTAGACATAATGTCCATTGATTTCTCCATTTCTCTATGATTAAAATCCATCAGGAATCAACTTGCTGAATGGATTTGTCCTCATATCATTGTAAATGACCGAACACAAATTCACATTGGCACAATGTTTACATGAAATAATTTGACTATTGCTCTTTCACTGGCTATGATAATAATTAAGCTTATATGTATAGTGAAAATTATTTTAATGCATTGTCACCTGTGTTTTAAAATAAGTAATCAAGGTATTATTTTGAACAGCATTATGCATGGCCACACTGCATGCATGGCCACATAGTATCTATTCAATACTTTAAATTGGCCCATATATTGACTGTGTGTCATCAACAAGTGGACCAAGTCACGCAGTGGTTCTCTCACATACTAGCAAACAGCAAACATTTTATTAAATACATGAAAGGTGAGCCCATCTAGCACTACTGGACACACAGCAGTTTAGCTGCTGTTCTCCTTTGTTGTGTTGGACAAGCTGAGTGTGTTCAACTCATTGTGTTTGACATATTCAGAAGGTCATAGTGTGCAATAAGAATCAACCTGGAACATCACATTTTGTCTGGAAACTATAGAATCCTTAATTGGTATGAGCTGCACACAGGTTTGGATGGATCAATCTTAAGGTCAGGACTGATTGTGTGAAAGTGTATTTGTGTGTGTGTGTGTGTGTGTTGGGGGTGGGGTGGGGGGTGGGGTGGGGGGGGGGTTGTGCCTGATTAGTAGGTCACTACTGTACAGTATGTACAGTAGTGACCTACTGTACATACTGTAGGTCTTGAACCTGGATTCTCTGGTTAAACAACAGTCACCAAGTAATATCAATACAATGTGACATTAAAGCAAACGCACGCACACACACACACACACACACACACACACACACACACGTACACACAGTTTGATGATATCACTATTCCCCAGTACACTTTATGTCTCTTCCCCCTTTTCAGCAGCTGGATGATCTTCCAAAGGCCTTTAGAATGGAGCTGGTAAGGTTCTACGTCTCATTATGATGTCACAGCAGACAGCTATGGGAGTGGCTTTGAGTTGGAAACCAGTCACTTCACCAACAGAGGAGAAGACTGACAGCCACAGGACGGACACTGTAAGTAGGAATATAGTTGAGGATCCCTTAGGGATCTATATAGAACCCAGAGGGTCTCAGCCTCTAAGGACTTAACACACACGCACTCACACACTCACACAAAGATGCATAAATACACACAGCCAGTGTGCAGTGCAGTGTGAACAAAGCGCTACATGAGAAACCAGAGGACTAATTATTTGTTCTTCATAGTTTAATTGTGCTGTTGTCATTGATCTGTAACTTCCAACTTACTACTATAATCATTTGTATCTTGATACTGATAATGGATTTTCTGATGGTAGCTCTGCTTCAGATTCATTGTAACAAAACGAGCACACCCACAATTAGGACACATCTACTATAAGATAGAACAGGATGCTAAAGGAATAGTTCATCTAAAAATGAAAATTCTGTCATTATCTACTCACCCTCATGCCAGTTGTAACACAAGTGAAGTTTGCTCATAAAACACACAGGGAGGTTGCCAGTCTGATACTTGTCACATGGAGCAGAGCTCTTTCAGTTTGCATGTTGTAGACCTATGCACACCGTTGTATACAAAGTGTGTACAGGACCTTGAAAACGTATCATCACGCTAAATCTTACGTTTACCAGTTTTCCTCATGAAATTAGGAAAAGTCATGAATTATCAAGATGGAAAAATAGCATGTTGAGTTCTACCACTACTGGGTGCTACAAATGCAAAACCTTTATTTCATAACTGACTGAATTGAATTTTTTGAATTTTAAAATTTTGATACCATGGTACTTTTATAGTACCAGTATACCCTACAACTAACACACACACACACACACACACACACACACACACGCACATACACACACACACGCACACACTCCACGTTCTGTCTAAATGTGATCAAACAATCTTAGAGATAATTTAAGGAGTGTGTCAGTGGTTACACCTCAGTATGTAACATGTATGTATGTAAAATGTAGCCCGACTGTGTGTTCCATGGTCCAGGAGAGAAAGTTGCAGGCGTCTAATACTGCCGCGAGAGGCTTTACCATGGAGTCTATGGAACACCCTTGTGCGTCTTACGCAGACGCACAAGGGTACCTTTAGCGTCGTTATAGCGATGCCAAGGGATTTGACAAAGAGTCAACATAGGACGAGTTGGGAATGAGAACGTGTTTACAGCCGGCTTATTAAGTTGTTTGAGGAAAAAGTCGGCCGGCCCGGTGCATCGCGATGATGAAATATGCTGCCCAGAGCAGCAGCATGGCTCTTTGACGTGTTTGTAATCGTTTTTTTTTAATACAATGGAGTTCTATGGCTGCTGGGACATGGCTTCATTGGGTACCGGCTACATGGACGAGATTTGTTGGCAAAACAAAATCATGGCTGATTTTGTTATTTTCATAGGATTTGTTGATGGTAAGCAATGCATTAAAAAACACCAGCCTTATCCTTTAATTATTGACATGTATAGTCTACAGTCAACATCTCCGTTTAGTTTCCTCTGATGGGCTGTACTGCAGGCCAACCAGCAGCTTCCATACAGAGATAAGACTTAACAACCAACTGAAGAAGTTTGAATTGACATACAATCTATCCCAAGTACTTTTTTTTATTTTTTGTCAAGAAGCTCAGATAAAGAAAACAAAATCCACCATAATGGGGTCCACATAGTGATGAAAATATTTTTTAAAAACCAACTAGCTCTGAAGAACAGCTTTCAGGTAGAAAATGCATTTACTATTCAAGCTGAACCTTTCAGCTAGCCTCATTACAATCCCTGTCTATAACAGACCATTCATGTCTTGGTTAATGGTAAAGTGGTTGATCAATTCACTGTATTGAACCTATTGACAGTCTATACAGTTGTCTGGCCCTGACTGTTAAGAGGGTCTAAAAAGGTTGTTTTACCCTCTGTTTAACCCATCGTTTCAGGTTTAGAAGGGCAGTGAGAGAGAGAGAGAGAGAGAGAGAGAGAGAGAGAGAGAGAGAGAGAGAGGCATATACTAAGACGCTATCCTGGCTGCCCATCAGTTTGCGGCAGCCTGTCAATACTATGAGCACAGAGGTATGAGATGAGTCATCAACCTAATTCTTACATAAAACGTTCATGCAGAAAGGCAGAGCGAGGTAGAAAGAGAGAGAGAGAAGAGAGGGCTCGCTGTTAACACTTTCTCCCATCGCTTGACCTTCACTTCCCGAAACCTTTTAAAAACCCTCTAAAAAACTGACCCCTGTTACACACTCTTGCATTTTAATTTGATTTTGAAATTACTTTTAGTTCACAAGGTCTTCACATTCAGTAATAGTAATATGCCAGTGTAGTAATGTGAAAAGTGCCAGAGTACTGTAGAAAAATATTTAACAGTTTTACCACAGCAATACAATCTCATCTAATAACATCTAAAAAAAAAATCTATTATAAAACTGTTATAAAAAAGGTATTAAAGCATCTACTCATGACTCACATTAAGTAGTTGTCACTTTGACATATTCAACTTTTTGTACCCCGCCCTAAAAATAAAGGCAGTTTTAGACCACTTCTCACTGAAATTTAGGAATACATTTTCTAACATCCCAAATAAGGCTTCTACAAAACATTGAAAGACAGTCTCTACCATTCAACAGGAATGCTGAATTAATCATGGATATGACAACATCAATAGCAATAGCACCATATAAAATTCTCTATTCACCTGATCTTTTTTTTTTTCCCAAAGGTGCTTTATTAAAAAAAAACCCTCAACACTGGTTTAATATCATTTTCTACATCCAATTTCTCCCTCCACACTGGGTCTATTTTTCCATTCAATTTGCTTCTGTTTACAACTTTTACACAACACTCCACCTTACATAAAAAAAAATTGTTCTGAACCATAACTTCTCCACAGTGGTATGCTGTGTTCAGAAGACAGTAGTGTACAACAGTGTACAGATTGAATTTGAACTTCAATATGACACCAATATGAGGCCAGAAAATTACATAAAGATGAGGAAGGAAAATGGCTCCATAAAAAATATTATTGCAAAGAATTACAGCCCACTGTTCATTAATAAAGAAAACAAAGCATCATCATGACTTGAGTATTCGCAATTAACAATGATGAATTGGAATGATGAAATAGATTAATAAAACTGCATTAAACCCATTATAACAGCCACCTAGCTCTACAAAAACACTATTCACTTGATACCACCCATAAATTATATAATAATAAACTTTTCTAAACACAAGTTGCAAAGCGCTTTATGAGAATAAATTATAACAATAAAAATGAAGACACACAATTTAAAAGAACATAGCACAAAGAAGGTGGACAAAGGAAAGGCTATACAATTTGAAAGGCTATTAAACAAGTATGTTATCAAGAGAGATTTAAAAGATAACGCAACACAGAAATGGAAGTCAAAGAAATGGCCACAAGATTAAAGAAAGACTTTTCTAAACAAATATGTTTTTAAGTGATCACATTTACTCACTAGTTTGGACCTTGGGGCATACAGAAAGGCCTCACCTGAGGACCTCAGAGGACCTGCACACAGGCTCATAAGGAGACAGAAGCTCAATAATATATTGAGGTGCAAACCCATGCTGAGCTTTAAAAGTTATTAGTAGAATCTTAAAGTTGATTCTAAAAGTGACATGCAACCAATGAAGGGAGGCCAAAACAAGGGTAATATGGACATGTCTCGTGGAGTTAGTCAGAAGCCAGGCTGCAGCATATTCCACTAGCTGCAAGCGGGGAAGGGATTTCTGACAGGTGTAAAGGGCATTTCAGTAATCCAGACAACATGAGATGAAAGCATGGATGACCTTCTCCAAATCAGCAAAGGATAGTGCTGTATGACTGTCCTAATAGTAACTTTATGTGGTGATGTACCTTGTAATGTTGTACTTTGGGCATAAAAAACATGACATAATACAGACACAATTAGACACACATAGATATAGATAGAGGAAGTGCAATGTCAGGCCATGGGCTATAGATGGCATTGCTTAAAAAAAGTAAAAAAGAAACAGTAAAGAAACTATAGTCCACATGATGCAGCCTTATTCATCAGGCGGATGGCTTCAGGGATGAAAGTTGCTCTGTGCCGATTGGTAGAGCACCTGGGTAGCTGCAGACGACGCCCGAGAGGGAGCATTTGGAACTGGGGGTGGAGGACATGAGTACTGTCTCCCATGATGTCTTGGGCCTTCCTCCTGACCTGCTGTTCATAGAAAGTGGCTAGGCTTCTGAGGGGCACTCCAGTTATTTTTGAGCAGGTGTTTACTATGGTTTGGAGGCGGTTTCTGTTTTTGACAGTGAGGGATGGGAACCAGCAGATGCATGAGAAACACAGAATGCTTTCAACAAAGAAACTGTAGAAGGTTTGGAGGATGATTTTTTGGACGCTGAATGAGTTCAGTTTCCTGAGGAAGTATTGACATTGGTGTGCTTTTTTGATTATGGATTCTGTGTTTTGCTCAAACTTAAGGGTGTTCTCAAAGATGGTACCAAGATATTTGCACTGGTCCACAATGTCCACCTCCTCACCATGAATGACCACTGCATCTATCCTGGGGCGCAGCCTCCTGAAGTTGATGACCATCTCCTTGGTCTTGGAGACATTTAGCTCCAGCAGGGCACTGTCACACCACTCTATGAAATCATAAAGGGCGGGGCCATGTTCATGCTCAGACCCTGACAGAGGTGAGAGGAGGACGGTGTCGTTGGAAAATTTGACAAGATGGCGGTTCAGATGGGTGCTCTGACAGTCGTTGGTGTAGAGAATGAACAGGAGGGGGGACAGGACGCATCCTTGTGGTGAGCCTGTGCAGGTGTACAGTGTATCTGATAGGGTGCCATTGACAAAGACTCTCTGGGGCCTGTCTGTTAAAAAATCCATAATCCATAGGATAAGCCCTTGCTCTAGATTGAACTGAGTATCCAGTTTCCTTGCGAGGATGGCAGGCTGCATGGTGTTGAATGCAGAGGAAAAGTCCATGAATAAGAGCCTGGCAAAGGTGCCACTTTTCTCCAGGTGTCTGTGGATGGTGTCAAGCAGGAACAGTTTGGCATCATCCACTCCTCTCTTAGTACGGTAAGCGAACTGGAGGGGTCCAGAAGGGCACCAGTACTGGCCATGACATGGGACTTGACCAGCTTCTCCAGGGCTTTCATGACCAGAGATGTAAGGGCTATGGGCCTGTGGTCATTGAGAGAGCAGGCCTTATCCTTTTTGGGGATGGGGATAATGGTTGAGGTTTTCCAAGGAAGCGGGACCACCCCTTGGTCCAGTGAGGACTGGAATAGCTGTAGGAGGACCGCATTGAGCTGCTCAGCACAGTGTCTGAGGGTCCTACCACCATCTGATGCCATCCAGTCCAGCAGCCTTGTTAGTTGGGGTGGCTTTGACCACGCGTAGCATATCCTGTTCATGGAGGGTGAGCGTGGTGGATGGCGTGAGGCTGCGTTTGTAGTCCACCATGTCTGATGCCAGGTCAGGCCTCTCGAAGCGGATGTAAAACCTGTTCAGCTCCCTGTTCATACCTTGCCACGCTGCCTGTAGTTGCCTTGCCCAAACTTCAGCTCAGTCTTACTTTTGTACTGAGTGTTAGTCTGGCTGATGGCCCGTTTTACCTTTCTGTTGACCTATTTCCTCATTAAGGATGCATTTGAGCTCCTTGGTCACCAAAGGTTTGTTATTAGGAAAGATAGTAATCTGCTTTCTAGGGATTATTAAGTCAACACAAAATTTAATGTATTTAGATATTGTGAGTGCTTGCTCTTCTAGGCTAGAGCTTGACTCCAGGAACAGCTCCCATGAGGTGCAGTCAAAGCAGTCTTAAAGGGCCTCAATACTTGATGCAGTCCATGTTTTTTCCATGATTTTTGCAAGTCCTGCCTCATCTCTCTCTTTACTCACTTCACCACAGGGATGTAGGCTGGGGCGAGTAGGATGATGTTATGATCTGCTGATCCAAGGGGTGGGAGTGGGAGGGCCCTGTACACTCCAGGGAATGGGCCGTAGCACCTATCTAGGGTCTTATGCATATGGGTGGCACAGGTCACATAGTGGTGGTAGCCCTTCAGTAATTTGTCCATTAAGCAGTGATTAAAGTTTCCAAGGATGAATTTGGGAGCATCTGGTGAAATGGTATCCAATTTGTGCAGTGTGCTGGCTAACACATCACTGGCTTTGTCAGTTTTTGCATGGGGGTGGATGTAAACAACTATGTAGAATAACTGGGGGAATTCACATGGCAGGTAAAAGGGGCAGAGAGAAAGAGCAAGGAGTTCAATATCAGGTTCACTGATTTTGTCCCGAGTTATTATTGCACCAGCTGTTGACGTAAATGCACACAACTCCACCTCGCTTTTTGCTTGTTCTCCGTTTATCCCTGTCCAGGCAAAGCCATCAATAGCCAGATCACTGTCACTCACCCCATCATCCAGCCAGGTTTCTGTAAATGCCAGTATAGCCGGGTTCGTATATTCGTGCATGCAGTTCACATTGGCTTGAAATTTGTCAAGTTTATTACAGTGAACAGACATTCCCAAATAACACAGCGGGTAGTGGGGTGAACCTTTTGGACCGTTTTAGTTTGTGTCTCAGTCTTCCTTGTTTGCCCCATTTTCGTTTACTTTTCCTCTTGTGGATGGGTCCTTCTCCATGAGAAGTTGCGGAAGCCGCTGATGGTAGTAATATATCCGCTGGAATATTCCATGTTGGGTCGATAGCACCAGCAAAGGGACGCAGATGACATTATTACTTTTTATAGAAGGGTTTAAGACCCAACTTCTTACATGAATTTAAGATTTCTTCTTTTCCTTAACTGAATACAAAAATTTTTTTGAACATAGGTTATGTAGTATTTTCTGATATATATGGATTTTGTATGTGATATTATGTTTATATATCTGATATACATGTATGTTTGATATTTTTGAAGTATGGCTTTGTACTACTGTTTTTTGCTCTATGTATTTATTTTCTATGTACTTTATTGATTTGTTAAATATTTTTGGATGTTTATCACCCTGGGCAGTTTGGATGGTTAACCACACCTGCCACACTTTTTTGACCTGACGAAGATCCAAGGAGGATCGAAACGTTGTCACCATTAAACGTTTGTGGCATGGAGCAAGTGTGCAGGCGTTACTCCTTTTATACACAGATGACATTAGACATTACCGAGGGGGTTGCACAGATGATTGGATTCCCACCCGAAAACATCGTCAGCCTCCCTGGTCAGGAGGAACAACCACAACAGGGAAAAGTTGCAGAGATTCATTTGAGCAATCGGATAGGTCCAAAAGTTGTATGGTCTATTACTTAAAATCAGCTCCCAAACATAGCACGATCAACATTGACAAACACTTTAAAACACAAAAAAACACGAACACAGACAGCCCAAGCCAGCGCACCACATGAGCTGCACTCTGCCTCCAACCCAACCGAAGGATGACATGGCTCAAAGGGAGCATATAAATTGAAAACAGTAAGGGACCCAGAATTGACCCTTGAGGAACACCAGATGTAAGAGGAGATGAAGAGGTGGAGGCATTTCCAACAACAAAGAAGGTTCTATTTACAAGGTAGGAACGTAACAGTTCGAGAGCAGTTCCATGTAGGCCAACCATTTCTCCAGGCGATTAACAGGATGGAATGGTCAACAGTATCAAATGCAGCACTTAAATCTAAATTGAGTCTAAAAGAGGCAGTATTGCACTGTAACTGGAATCCGTTGCAATTTGGCAGTCTCTGTCCTATGGAGGACTCTAAACCCTGAAACTGAAATTTTTCAAAGATACCATTATTGTTCATTAATGTAATCAACTGTGAGGATATAACTTTTTCTAGAACGATGGACAAAAATGATAATTTAGAAGTGGGCCTGCAGAGGTCTAGGTTTGGTTTCTTTCATAGGGAAATTAACACATGCAGAGTGAGAAAGTGCTCAAAAACAGAAACTAAATGCCATTGTGTGTGAGTGTCTGAGTGAGTGTGTGTGTGTGTGTGTGTGTGTGTATGAGAGAGAGAGAGAGAGAGAGAGAGAGAGAGAGAGAGAGAGAGAGAGTTACAAAGTCAGAGAGAGCAAGGCAGAGAGAAAGAATAAATAACACAGTAGAGAGAGAGGGAGGAGTAAACTGAATCCAGCAGCTAACCTTTAAAGATCTCACTCCTTTTCTTTCTCTTTGGGAGCTATTTGACTGCTTCCTCCTCTCTCTGCAGCTTCTGATTTCAGTCATGTCAGTCTTCCTCTGCAGCCACAGCAGCCTGTCCTCTGATTTCCATCTCCAAGTCACTGGGAGCTGTCAATCATTTCCTCTTTCCTCCCAGTCTTGAACTCTAGCAGATAGGCAGAGCAGAGAGGTCCGTAGCTCTAAAGATGGCGGCACCGACAACATAAGACATGGCGTCAGCAAAACTGGCCAATCAATGCACCTTTGTGTGCATATCAAGAAAATCCACCAATCATACTTTCAGGTACTATTTTCAACGTTTCCTTTCCTTTTAACACAAATTTTAACACCGTTTTAATCACAAACTTACTGCCCATGGGAAGATGCGCCCGAGTGAACCGACTTAAAGGGACTTTGGCTGTGCTCCCACCATCCTGTTTCAAGGATTGGGTTTATTATTCATCCAGGAATCAATCATGGCAAAGTGGTGCAGTTAGAGGTCTGAATGTAACCTGACATGATGGAAATGTTCAGGTAAGACCTCAGAGTGGAACAGCTCTAGGCATGGTTGATAATGGTTGTACTGAAGATGGTGACGGTAATAACACTGGTCAAGCCATTGTTTCAGTCACTAAATGGTTCGGTCTCTAAAAGGCTCCTCTTCAGAAACTTTCAGACCTCCCATGTCACTGGTTCAAACGCGGATATCAGAGAACAACCATAAAGGATTCAGCCCTCAGGAAATGAACTGCAGTTGACCTGAACCCATGATCCTGTGTGGCGATGAATCAGTGTTGATGGTTATTGAATAAAGATCCAGATCATTAACTGGTTTTGAAGACTGATCCAGTTGTTATTGGGTTCAGTAAATGAAAGTGGAGAAGAGCTGCCCTGTCAGCATCTTCTCTCTGTTCAAAAACACTCTCTCTTTCTCTTTTACCACTTTATTCTCCAATCGATTCATTCAACAAAGCACTGAAGAATCTCTTACTGACAGTATATTGGCTCTGGAAAATAAATAAATAAATAAATAAAAACCAAAGGACGAAAGCAACAACCCAGGTATGAAACAGGATTTAACCCCCATTAGTGTCTATGTGTGTATCAAACTAATGTATTAGCAGGCAGCTGAGCTTGGCTTGTGAGATACTTTGGGTTGATCTGTCTGCCTGGCTGTCAGTCTGTCTCTCTCTCCTGTTTATTCTTCATAAAAGCATCAAAGAGTGAGATCCACTCCCTATACAAGTCCCTGACATGCCTTCCATACAGAGTCAGACATGGAGAAAAACACTCCTTTATTCCTCCCATTATAGCCAGATCCATTTTAGATAAGAAGCCTCCTCCGTTTCCCCAAAAGACTACAACCCCCAACCAGCCTGATGGCTTTCTTCTTCAGACCAGGAAATGCAGAGCTGCTCTGACATGCAGCTATGAACTGCAGCAAACAGTTTACAAATCAATCATAGATGGACGACCTAACCTGATGGTCCCTTCTGGAGAAGAAACCAACTGTGTGTGTGTGTGTGTGTGTGTGTTCCACCTACAAAAGCTTTGCCTCCCACAGTCTCCTAGACTTTAGAAGGTCCCAGAAGAAACCAAGTATTCATTATTACTATTCACCTGGAAACACAATGTTCTAACAACACAACAGTATCTTCATGAATAGATTCAGTAAAAATCTGAGAAATGAGTTATGTAGGCAGAGCTAGTTGACTGCTTTCTATATTCCTCTCTGTTCTGTTCAGCTCAAGGTCTGCATCTCTCCTCTGCATAGTCAGAGGTTAAAACAAGATGCTGCACTTTTGAACTGAGTTTGAGAAAATATGTTCAACACACATTCAAGTACATACCCTCTACTTATGAATATATTTGTATAGAATACAACCCCGTCCCCTCTTTCTCTCTCTCAGATTTTTTCCTCTCTCTATGACTCCTCTTCTCTGCTCTGTATCACCAAAGCCCATTTTTTTCTTGTCTTTGTTTCCCATGGTTGAGTGTGACCTTCTGGTGTCCAACCAAAGGCAGCCAACATTTAGAGCCAGCAGATGGTTCACAGTGAGACTGTTGTCCTTCTACTGTGCATAAAGGCACACACACACACACACACACACACACACACACACACACACACACACACACCACATACACTCTCTCTCTCATTTATTTGGGGTGAGAGGCATTCAACTTCATTCTTAATTAAGAAGTCAGTTTCTATACAAAGCTTCCTACAATCCAGTCTGATCGTATCTGATCAGCTTTGTACTGAATTACAAATTCTGTCGGTTCTATTCACAAACAAAATCCAAAATCCTGTTATATTTGTTCAAAAAAAGACTGTTTCCCATTGATAAAGCTGATTTGTTTTCCTCAGTTACCAGAACAAGGATGTAACATGGGTTTCATCTAATCCCCCCATACACAAAGACCTAACAGAACATCAATTACATCCTAATGTTGGGAACAGCATGGTAGAGTTTGGGCTCCTACTTGGTCCACTGCTCCTCTTGTATGAGCATGTGCAGAGAGAGCAGCCTGTAAGTAAATCTAATAAGCTGCAGATACCTAGAAGAGCTGCACCACTGGTATCACCGCAAACTGATCTAACGGTGGAGAGGAGACCCAAGACACACTGGACACATACACAGAAGTGCATTTACATGTGCACACTTGTGTACACACACATTTCAAACAGATGAATGCATGTACACACACACACACAAAACACGCATGCAGACACAACACACATAACCTACAATTCAGGGAGAAACCACAAGCTTTGACAACCAACATCTTGTTTTTTTCCTTCTCTATTTTATGCTTAGGGTGGGGAAATACTCAATTGTGTATTGCACTGCATGTTGTAAGGTCCTGACCCATTTCTGACCCTGTGGCCAAGCCACAACACAGCCATCATGACCCTTATCATTACAGCAAAAGACCCTGTCCACATGTATGATATGGCACCCAGAGCATGATGTGTGTGTGTGTGTGTGTGTGTGTGTCTGTGCTCTGTAGGAGTCCAATTAAGGTTTTATTCAGTTCAGAGTACTACAGTACAACTCAACACATGAGCGCATAAACAATCAGCAGCACAACCTCTCTGACAGGAGAGAGGCAAGAGAATACAATGAAACACAGACAGCTCCATATGTTCTGCTGGAAAAAGACTCTGTAAAGGCTTTTAACACTAACCTTGGTAAAGCCTTGTTTTTTTTCTTTCTCAGTGCTTTCGTTGTTCAGTGTTTTTTTTTTTTTTCTTTATTATATTTCAAACCCTGTAACCAATCCTGAAACGAATGTGTGCTATGTGTAGCTTTCCATGAGACATAATGATATAAACAAATACGCGGACCAGCTGTGTTGCTGTTTGTTGTCAGGTTCGGCCCGAATCGGAGCTTTTCCTTTTTTTAAAACTAGCTTGTCTCCTCCCTCGCTGTTTGAAAATGGCACTCTCCCACTCCCATCCCTGAAAAAAAATTGTTGTAATGGTGGAATCGATGAAGCGAGCAAGTAAACTTGTTCAACTAGTAAACTTGCTACCTGCCTCTTCACTTGTCATTGTGGGACATGTAACCTTCTCCATATGTATGTTTATTTTAGCCATTTGCCTTTATGCACAGTTTGTCCTTAAGGGCTTCCGTCGCCCAGTAGTTTTGCTGTGTGTGTTTACAAATGTGTTGCGGTTTCTGTCACCCTCTAGTGGTCGGAAAATCACTTAGTGCAGCTTTAATGAAGCTTCGACATAATGGGCTTAACTTAGTCAGCCAGACACTGAGAGGAAAATGTGACCTGCCTGATGCAGGTCCTGATGAAGTCAAATTACTTTTAATCAGCTAAAATATTTCACACAAGGAGTTATCATAAATGGAATTTCTGCAAGTATTTGTTTTAAATACAAACTCAAAATACAAGCCATTTAAATTGAACACATGACTGAACACGGTTATTTTTCCATGGACTGCTAACAGGCCATGTCTGGACATGAGTGGACCAGGATTATACAGCAGCCATCTAAGTCAATGCTGCGCTTCATAACAGAAACCACTCTGACTGAGACAAGATAAGAGGTTAGGATCTTGTTTTTATACTGAAGACAGGGGAAGCTATTTAACTCCTTAAGCCTACTTTTTATCGGACTACAGACACATTATAAACCAACACATCTCTTATAATTACAATAGATAAGATTGTGAGGCTATAATAATACAAATCTTTGTATGTCAATACAATTATAGGCATAGAAAATGTCAAGTTTGCCTTCATCTTAAGTCACAAATAGCAAATAGCAAACTCTGTGCACTTAATTCCACTGCCAAGGATGTAGTGACACAGTACGGCGTTGCTATTCATGCATATTTAAATGAAGTTATCCATATGTATTTTAATGACCCCTTTCTATACAAATGAGGGTCATTACAGAGTGCGTCCAATTCACAAAGATCGTTGCTAATTGCTAATTGTGAAATTGTTAAGATCTTCCAAATCTGGCAGTAATGGGTGTTTAAAAGTGATGTGATGCTCACACTTACCAGTCACTATGACATCTGTGATTGTAGCCTAGTGAAGGCATCACCTTCACTATTGTTTCAGTTAACTGCCTAAAATGATTTGCCGCTACAGGTTGCAAAGTTATAGGCTACAATTGACTTAGGACGAGAATGCGCCTGCAACTCAAGGGTCCCATGCAATATCTGCCATTGATATACTGTCAACACATCTGGCTCCTTCCAGACACCGGTTGCCTCTGGGTATCACAGCCATCAGCAGGGCAGTGTTGGATGTTTTGCAAGCTGTCACAACACATTTCTGTGGCTCTGTCCAAAGCTTCATTCATACGTTTGTCTTATTGCTAATTACGATCAGCACTAAATGTGTGGGCATGTCTGTGCGATTACTTGATTTGAGCAGTTGAATTGGACGTTTACACATCGCAGACTGCATTTGCAATTTAAATACAAAAATGACGCAATCAGCGGTCGCTATTCATTCTTTGTAAATCCATCCCTTAGTGTTTGCTTTAAGGATCAGGCCTTTGTAGTTTCCCAAAAATAACAAGAACAAACATGATTAAAAAGAGTTTTTAATCTTTTGAAACTGTGTTTGATGTAGCCTGGATATCTGGTTGACTGGGTCTGTGTACTTTTGAGACCAGTAAAACTGATTCACTTCAGAAAAGCAGTGTGACTGACTGGGCTGAAATCAAGCGTGTCTTACTGAAATCTAACAAACACCCCATGATACTGGTCCAGGTGGGCAGCAAACTATTATGGCTGAACAAGACCAATAGCTAGACCTTCACTAGAGACTAATAACTGTCTTGATTCATGTTACATTTCTCCTTTGATCAAGCAATTCACAGTAATGCTACAGTGTAAGACTGATGGAAGAGTAATGGCCTTTGCACCAACAGTGTCTGTTGAATACAAAAAGAACCAGAACAAGAACAACTCCATTATTAACAAGTTTTCAAACAAATTACTTGTTCCTCTTTCCTCTGCCTTCATCTGATGAAATAAACCAATCACACATTCTCTGCAAATGTTCTCATTAAGACACTAACACAGCAGAAACACGTCTAAGAGGCCATCTGAAAACCATCTACAGGAACCCAGTAATCTCTACTATGAAGCCCCATTCACACCAGCTGTACTCTTCCTTCATTTTGTGTTTTCAGCTGTCAAACAGCTTTATTTAACAGACAAATCAGTGCCATAACAGAGCTGTCTGTAACAGTTTGTCAGCACAGAAGCCTGAGAAGCTGCTGCCTGAGTGGCCCAGAGGAAATGAAGTGAGGCTTGGCTGCTCAGAATAAATAAAGGCACCTGGAGGAGGTCAGCTGTTTGTTTAAGACGCTTCGGCTCCACTGGGCGTTTCTAACAAGGTCAGAGGTCATTCTGGTCATCGATTCTTCTGTAACATTTTGAGAAATCAATATGCATTATTCACATTAACAGCCATCTCATAAGCCCCAGTGATTATAACAATCAGTGGCTCCATATTCAATTTATTCCACTTTTTTCATTACAACAGCTATGCAGAATTTCAACAATAATCTGAAATAATAATGTTAACCTCAATAATAACCTCAATAATAATGTTATTACTGAGGTTTTCTATTTGGAGCAAATTGGTGTTAAAAGTCAACGTGTCCATTTAGACTGGAGTTAGTATTATCATGTCTCTGTCTTTTATGTGCTACTTATGACAACAGCCATGAATACAGACCAGCTTTGTGTCACAAGGAATTACAGACATTCAGCTGATGCCAAAATGAGCCTTTACATTGTCAGAGTGATAAATTGACTGTAATTGTTGAATGAACACTAGGAGAACCAAGATCCAGTACTTAGCCTCCACCAGCCTCCTCCTCCTTCTCCATCAGTGATGTTGAGAAGCAACAAGCCAAGACCACACTGTCACACCTGCTGACACAATAACAGCCAAGAAATATAGTCTGCTGAAGAAATATTTCAGTGTGATATGGACATGATTTCCATGAACAGCTACAGTATATCTGCCTTGTCACAGAAGAGTCAGTCTTTTCTCCAGCAGTCTGCCAAAGTGTCCCTCTCTCCACATGTTGTGCACCATACTAATGAAGCCCATAATAAATACTTAACAATGTGATACAGCTTTATATTCAGGGTTTCAGTCATGGAGGTGAAAGAGATCATTTGTCCTTCATTCTCTGTCTGTGTTGCCACATCTTGTTCTTTTCATGTCAAACCATATTGAACTAATCTGAAGATTGTATGTGTGTATCCTTGTGTGTGTGTGTGTGCGTGTGCGTGTGTGTGTGTGTGTGTGTGTGTGTGTGTTCCTCCAACATTCCTAAAACCCTTTGCATAAATGATCATTTATTTAAGCTTTATTTTTAATTTACAACTAGAAAGTTCTGTATTTCATTTCTGTTTTACAGGAGACCATTGTCAAATGAAAATACAGCAGTACACATTCTGTTGCAAAATGGATCCCACAAAATAATGTTAACCTAGAAAATGTGTGCTACCATGGAGCCACCAGACCAAGACTGTTGGGATGTGGAAAGTAGAGGGACTACAGGGGGTTCAACCCACTGCTACAAACCAACACACACACACACACACAAACACACAGCTAATACAATCTCCACATTCATGCAATTCTGCGGCTGTATATTGCTACCAGACATGCTTCACAGTTATATAGACTCGTTGACAAAAAAGTGGATAAAGTGCATAGTTAATATGCAAGATAAAGAACAACATACATGTTCCCAACATAATTATTCTACAATCGTCTCTGTTCTCTGGTAGTCCTTCTTCCTTCCCTCATTAATGATTTAACATGCACCACATTAACTTCTCATATGAACAGACCAAATGCTTCATCTCTTTCTTATATGAACAGACCAAATGCTTCAAGTCTTCCTCATATGAACAGACCAAATGCTTCAGCTCTTTTTCATATAAACAGACCAAATGCTTCAGGTCTTCCTCATATAAACAGACCAAATGCTTCAGGTCTTTCTCATATGGAGATGCTGGTCTACAGTGGTGCTCCTGCTCCTGTCTTCCTTCCAGTCTCTCTTCCTCCACTGCTCTGTGAGATGTGACTGGACTCCCCAGTCCAGCTCATTCTTCTTCCTTTACAGGTTTACAGCTACAGAGCAGCCGCCTTTTTAATGGCTCTTATCTGCCTTAAACCCTGCAGCAGGACTCAAACCCCATCTCTCACATCTGATCTTTCCACAGACGCTCAAGAAATGAATGTAATGTGTCTCAGTGCTAAGATGAATAACCTTCTCTAAAGCTGGAGGGGTTGAAATTTAACAGGAAAAAAAAGCTTCAATCTGAGAATCTGACCATTCTGCAATCCTTTAAATGATGACAGTGTGACAAATATTATATAAATGGTGATAATGGTTGAAATGGATGGGTTTTCATTTGAAATCTCATCTCCAATGAAAATGGGAAAAATGTCACAGGGTGAATGAGGTTTAGCACAGAGAAACAGTTAGTCCCACATGGCTGATATCACCCAGTGGGAGATTTTGCAATATTGATATTAATAATAGAATATTTTAGGGGCTGTTGGCTGTGCAGGAGGCTGCATAACACAAGGAAAGCATGCAATGCATCCATATTTAATTAGGACACTACAGTCCTGAAGATATAGCTGCTTCCCAGGGACAATAATAAAACAGTAATGGTCTGAATCTTAGACCAACACTTTACATCCTTAGTAAATGTCAGAACATTGATCCTCACATGGGACTAAATGTGAATCTAAAGGAGCATTTTGACCAAGAATTTACCATTTAGTATTCAAGAGCAGCAGAGCTACAAGTCATGAATTATCTAGTGCAGTAGAGGCATTAGATTAATCCCCAGTTTGCTCATGAATCACAAAAATAAAAAGCACTTTTATTCATAGTATTCACTAGATGGGAATACTGCTGTATGTTCAGTAAACCCTTTCCCAGGAGGATGGTTGTTTCTGAGATACTGAATCTGGAACGCCTGGGTCAATTATTTTTGACAGTGACTGAATCCTTTAATACCTGTCTGCTTTGTACTGTAAACCACAGCCACATGATTCAAAATTAGTGTTATTATTGATTGTAGGAATTTAAGTGTTTACATCGCCCAAGTCTCCATGATAGTATGACGATAATTCTATTAAGATCAATGTACTGATGTACATGACAACGTGGAAACAGTCTCTCTCTCTCTCTCTCTCTCTCTCTCTCTCTCTCTCTCTCTCTATCTCGTATGATTCTCTATGCGTTATAACTCACCAAGCTATTGTATGTGGGATAACATGCATAATCATAACAATATACCCAGCCTTCAGAAAAGCCTTATTAAAATTTGAGGAGAACTTGATGTGAGCAGTTTCAGGTAAACAGTCCACCAGCTCTTTGATTGATATGTGATTCACAGTGAGGGATTTCTATCTTCTGTCTCAGCTGGAAAGACTTCAGCAGTAAATCCACATCCCCTGATAATAAATTATTTCTGCACATAAACCTCACTGATGAGTACAAACAAATCATCATATGCCACCAAGCACACATATGCAGGGGCAAATGTATGCATGCACACTCACACACACACACTCACACACACACACACACACACACACACACACAAATACACAAATAAACAATAACCCAGCCCCACCCATGAACGCACACACTCTCCTCCACAAACACTCTGCTGCATCTCCACCTTCCTCTCCAAAATGCATTTACTGAGAGCCACTGTTAAATGAAGGAAATCTCAGATGAGATCAAAGGGGGACTGGAGTACATGTTGATGTCACTGCTATTAATCTGGAGTTCAGTGTAGCTTCCTACAACCCAGTGGATTGAATCTTCGTGACAGGGCAGAAGAGGAAGAGACGCAGAGCTGGAAAAGACAAGGTGCATGGAGGATTTGAAGGATTCTCTAAAGATGACTTAAAAAAAAAATGTACACTATCATAAAGAACTTGGACAATCACTATAATTACAAAGCAAAGACTCAACTCAACTTCAGTATTGCTGTATCAAAACAATGCAAATTAATATATTTATATGACCGAACAAATTGAGTTGAGTTATTAAATGAATATGAGCTACATCATTTTTCAGCCTAGTTGAGACTGACAAACTTTTCCTTTAAAAACTTCTTCAGTGCACTTGTGTGGTGATGTAAGAGGCTTGAGGACGAAGGGGAAAAGTGATCCTCACATCCCAGACTTCAAGTCAAGAGCCATACAGCTCAAGACAGAGAAAACCCTGCACCCAGCTGGGATGACACCCATCCACAAGCTGCTGCAGAGGCACAGCTTCACGCTACTGTATAGTCTAATGGGATTATCAATTCAGCTGGTTTGAATAAGAATCATTACCTGACTTTAGAGTAGATACTCCATGGAGGCTGTAATAAATACAGCTTCTCTTCTAGCATACTTCAGCAAAGGCAACAAAGGTTGAGTATCAGACTGCTCAGACAGAGGTTAGTCTGAAGGCAGAAATACACAACCATTAAGAGATGAAGATTTTAATAACAGTCACACACTACAAATGATCTTATGATACAAACATCTTCATGGAGCTGCTGCTTTGCTCTGCCTTGCCCTCTAAACCTCCACTTTGGGATTAAGCAAATACATTTCTATTCAAGTGATCTAATTTGTTTCTGTTCTGTGCATTCTGGTTTAAGAACACTGCAGTTGACAGCATGTATGAATGGTTTAGTCTCATATGAACCTGAGGTTTATGACAGGTATGACAGGATCTTTCATATTTACGGTCTTCACATCACTGTTAATGCCATATAGGTACAGTGTGTATAGTTTACATCACTTTAAATAACATGTTTTCAGGCTTAGATATATAATAGGTGTGTATAAAAAGAAGTTACTCAGTGTAGTGTATGAATAGTGCCTTTATACTGTCTGCTTTGGCCCAAACTAGAAGGCTCTAAGGAGTTGAGCCTCATAAATTTCATACAGACATTGTGCTGTTGCCTTTTTGTGGTCACACACAGCTATGAACAGCTATTTTGGCTCATTTTGCCAAAATTACCATGAACAAGTCAACTAAGCATCATCTCTCTTCAGTAAGCATGCCAACATGCTACTCTCAGGCATAAAGGTAAATATAGTTTGCTTTCTGCTTCTCTTCACAGAGGATTGTGAACCACATGGAAGTCAGGGCGTTGCGTTTTTCATGCAGTGCGAGCAGCAGTATACTGAGTCACCACTCCTTCACTGTAAAGAGGGAATACTCTGGAGGAAATGCAGAGTTTGGGGTCATGAACAGCCAATAGCAAGTCAGCTGACAGACACTGAAGACAAGCCAGGAAAGTAATCCTCAACTCTCCTGATGCAAAACAAAACATTTCACTAAAACACATTATGAAAGCTGAGGTATGGGATCAGTGATTCACTCCTTTTAAGATGCTGGCTGAATATAAAACTCTCTGGACTCAGTATTCAGTCTATGAATCTAGCAGCCATTCAACCTCTACTTTCACTCTGTTGTTCTGTCATTCTGTCTCTACCTCTTCTTTCTCCCTTTACGTCTCCTTCTCCCTCCACTCCTCTCTCTTTCCTTCTTTCCTCTTCTCTTCCTCTCTCTCTCTCACCTCCTTCCTGTAATCTGATTGGCCTTAAAAGAATAGCTCACCCAAAAATGAAAATTCTGTCATCATCTCCTCACCCTCATGCCAGTTGAAACACAGGTGAAGTTTGTCCATATAACACACAGGGAGGCTGCCAGCACAACTCCATAGCAGCGTTCTCCAAAACAACTGAAGTCAGTGGGGACCAGTTCTTCAGAGTTCCAAAAAGACCTACAGTATATTTACATCATAATTTAGTGCAAATCTTAACTACAGCTGATTGATTTGCAACAGATAATAGTGTATAGGTCTTTCTATTCACAGTGTGACAAGTCCATACCCGGGGATGCACGCGCCACAACTATGTGTAGACTTGCCAAAAATGAGCATAAACAGCGTAAATTTGGGAAAATGGAAAAATCAGCTTTGTCAGTCCCTGCCTATGCCAACGCGCAATGCCTATGTGCAGTTTCAGATTGATTGGCCAACCCATTGAAGAGCAAAATGGATGCAGACAGACAGACAGACAGACAGAGTTTTCCTCATTTTATAGTAGGATTGTTTGGCTGTTTTTGTTTTGGAACTCTAGAAGAACAGGTCCCCATTTACTTCAGTTGTTTTGGAGAAGGCTGCTACGAAGCTGTGCTGGCAACCTCTCTTTGTGTTATATGGACCAACAAATTTCACCTGTGTTTCATTTGGCATGAGGATGAGTAGATGATGACAGAATTTTCATTTTTGGGTGAACTATTCCTTTAAAGTCCAGTGAGACATGAGCTTTAAGTAAGTGACTGTAGTCCACTACTGAGCCAATCTGCACATGAATGTCCTTCAGAGAGACGGCAGTGTTGAAGGTGGAAGCCTCTTATTTTGCTTTGACCAGACCAGCTTCAGAAGTCTGCTACAGGAGCGGAACACTGTGAAGTGTTTGACCACATTAGACTGTGAAAAAGCCACAGTGGCCAGACTGACATTAAAACATTTCAAACAGGATTCCTCTACATCAGCTGGTATGACCTGAACACAGCAGGTGAGAGGAGGAATGACAGAGAGAGAGAGAGAGAGAGAGAGAGAGAGAGAGAGAGAGAGAGAGAGAGAGAGAGAGGGAGAGAGAGAGAGAGAGAGAGAGAGAGAGAGAGAAAGCTGAAAGCATCTAACATTAACTCTGACTGCCCTTTAACTCTAGAGAGAAGGAGAATCTAGAGAGTTTTGCTCTGCCTCTACGAAAAGACTGGGCCGGTTGATGAATTCATGTTTGATCAGACATAGCAGCATGCTAGCAATGCAAGGCCAGCTAACACATACGTTACAGTAATAATGAATACCATTTAATTATCCTCTCCACTTTAAAAAAGTGACCAAAGTTAAAAAACAAACAAAATATGCATGTAGAATTTGGCTTCCAAATGGCAGACTGAACAACTGGAGATTCCAAACAGAAAATTAGCTAATTTACCTACTTGGAAAGATGCAGCTGTTTTGTCAGATATGGATTTCCTTCAGGATCATTCATGCTGTCTGCCTTGTCCCCATCATGAATATTCATGTGGGTCTGGACTGCTGGTCCAGTGACTGGTCTCTCTATGGAGTCTGTCTATAATACCATTAGTGATCAATTCAGGCATCATGTGGGAGTCACTGCATTAAGGCAGTGCATATATCACAAAGTCAGTAATTTTTTCAATGACTCTTTAATAATGCAAGTACAATGGATCTATCCTAGGTTATTTTCAGCAGCCCAGTTTCTTTTATTCTAGTCCTATTGTTTTATTCCTTCTAATAATATGAGAGATTTGGAGAGTGAAGACTAATGGCTCTTCTAAATAAGTAATCAGATAATGATTCTTGGGGATTATCTAAGTGTCTTAAGAGCTCAGTACTCAAACTGCCCTTTCTTTTTTTTTTTTTAAGAAACTTTTCATGATTACATGATTCTACTTTAAGCCTTCACCAGGCTTTTAAGCCACTGTTTGATTCTGACAGTGACAGTCTGAAGGAGAGAGACTCATCCTCATCCAGCCAGTGAAATTAAATTCTAATTAACAATTTCTGGTTAACTGATTGATGACAGTGATGCTGCTGTACTTCTCAGTCTCTGAACCTCTGGTTTGATTTCAGCACCGGCTCACATGTCCCTTCCTGGTGAAACAAACAGTAGAGCCCAACGCTCTGTGTGTCCCAGCAGGCCAAGTGTATGGCATCAGTTCAGGTTCAGTAACCCCTCTGTGTACTGAGGTCTATTCTGTTATTGGGACAAGAACAAATGTATTTATCGTGTATATTTGTTCAACGTAGCTTGACCCCCCTTTGAACTCTTTGAAACATCAATTTCTTTTGGCACAGCAGTTCTTATTTCTGCCAGCAACCAAATACAAAAGTTTAGGTTCAGCTTCCTCCCTATTCACTGGTTAACTAGTAGCTTTGAGCACTTCAGAGAAAACTTCATCTGGGTCGTTGCTAAGACTAAAAACCAAACCATCAAAACACTGAATATTTATTCTGACACAGGAGGAACATGAGTGCGTAATTCATCCTGGTGCTGTCATCCACTAAACACTGCAAAATGGGTCTAAAATAGTTCTCAACACCACTCTGCAACAGTACACTGCAACTATTATACATTCAAACCACAACAGCAACATAAAGTATCTGTGTCCATGCTGTCAGAGTTAAGGTGAGCAGGGCCATTCACACAGCTGTTAAATCCACTTCTTGCTACCAAGCTATAAGCAGCTTTTCATTTATTCAGGTCAAAGATGGTCAGTGTCAAACCAAAGCATGCATTGACTATGGGTGCACCACTTCCTCTGCTGCTGCTAGTTCTAATGTAGGAGTGGTTTTGTCCAGCTAATCAAACAGCTCCTGGTTGGTCAGGGAAGAGACTGATGTTGACTCTGATCCAAGATATGAGAGTCTAGACTCGGAGCAGAGTGCTGTGAATGGAGATACAGCAGGTATCAGAAACAGCAGCGAGGGAGAACTGGGAGTCTCTCTTCTCCCCAGGTAGAGAGGGAGAAGCTGGACTCTCATGCTAACATTGTCCAGGCCTTGGAAGAGTTGTTGGAAAGAAGAATAGGCAGCAAACAGAGTATCAACAAGCTGTGTGTGTGTGTGTGTGTGTGTGTGTGTGTGTGTGTGTGTGTGTTACCGTCTCCTCTCGAGTTAAAATCAAGCTGGCAGTGCCCCTCTGGCAGACAGGAACACACACACACACACACACACACAGATTGAAAGAGTTTCCTCTTACCTGGAAAAAGACAAAAACAGGAAATGACAAACTGTAAATAAAGGAGCACAAACGCAGGAAAAAAAATATAGAAATTATTTTACAACACTGACAGCATCACTGTTGAGGTTTCTCTCAGTGGACGGAGCTGAAACAACATGTATGTACAGTAAAGTCACCAGTTTAGCGTCACTGAGCAGGCTGAATCATTCCAAAGAGTTCAGCAAACTGTAATTTAAGCTGTAAGATGTAAGAGAGGCTGTAAACCATTTAACAAATTGACTCAGGCATAAACGCTGTTATTCTAATTCAGATAAACTGATGAAAAAAGCACAGTGCAATCTAATAAAAAGCAAAGCATTTCAGGGGAAATCGACCTCCGGATGCAGACTGACAGGGAGCAGCATCCAACTAAACACTTTTAACAGAAAATCATTTGATTTGGACTTTGTAAGTAATAGTACTGCATAATGACAGAAAAATAAAGTATCATTTGAATGCAAGTCAGTAAAAATGACTCTTAAAAAGCAGTAGGAATAATGAAAAATAAAGCTGGAGAGATTTGAGCTGATGGGCAGAGTGAGCCCCAGTTCCTCCTGATGGTCTCATAATTAATACTGTAAAATACAGACAACTCCCTGCTATACATAAAGCCTGTCAGTTGACATGACATGACATGAATACACACACGCACGTGCACATGCACACACACACACACACACACACGGACAGATGCTACCGGTGGTTTTACCCAACAGAAGATGTTGTGGATAGATCAGAATGTGAATGTGTTTAATCAAATGTTTAATAATAATAATGATCATAAAAATATGAATAGTAATAATGTAATGCTACGCTAAGCCTATCACTATGTTGACGTGAAATGCACATAAATATAAATCTGAAATATATATAAAGTCTGTCACTATACTGCATTAAATGCAGACATCTTGCACTTCCACTCTGAAGCATAAAGAGAAAAATGTAAATGAGTTGAAGGAGGGAGTACAAACTGTGTGGAGTGACTTACTATATCTCTGTGCATGCTCCTCACAATGTAATGACAAATCTTACAAAGAGACAAATAGTCTCTCTCTCTCTCTCTCTGACATGAATATATAACTAAGACCCTGTAAATGATCATCAAATGATCAATGCAAATTGAAAGGCAGAGCCAAACCCTCTTTTCTATCTGAGATTTTCACTTTAACATTCCATTAAGATCTGTGATTCACTATGACAGTTCTGCTATAACAACCTGAGAGGGAGTGTGGATGCATTTGGTTGAGGCGTATTATCCACCTGAGAAACAGCCTCATAGTCATTTCAAGTTTGATAACAGAAAATAACATAAACACACCCAAACAAAAGCAAATCAGATGCAAAGTGAGCTGGATTAAGGTTTCTACTGGATGTGATGGATTTGATTCATGAGAGACGAGACATCACATTGGTTTGTAGCATCTAAAAAGCCCAAACACAACAATTTTATGGGTGAAAAAACATGTTGCAAGATGTGTGAAAAGCTGTTCAACTGTTTAATTTATATTGATTTTTGACAATGCCAACTAAAATATTGATCAAACATTGATCAAATGATGACGATGAGGGACCTACAGCAGTATAGTCTGGCTCTTCATGCACATTGTTCCCTACCAAAAGACACAGTTCATAATCACAGTGTTGCAGAGCTATTAAAATGTAAATTCTCTGTGGCTGAGGAGAGTGTTTGTTACAGAGATGCTCTGTTCCACTTGACTAACAGGAGTCAGGGAGAAGAAAGGAACTCTGAAAAAAAAATGGCTTTTAATCTGAAATTATCAGTAGTGGAAAGAGGAAGTTGAGGTCTACTGTTGTCTTCCAATTTTCTCTCTCTCAATCCATCCATGTTCACTGACTGCTTTTTACATTTCTAGTTAAATGTGGATGCAAATTAAATGATCCTGACAAAGCTGATTGATAGACAAATAAGAACTGCAGATGGAATGAACCAATTTACCAGAGTGCAGCAGGTAAGTGATCATTTGTCCTAGGCGAGGCTGAGAAAGAGGAGGGACGGAGAAAACAACATTTGTTTCTCCTCCTGTGAGCCCTGCAGCCTCCACAGTTCATTTCATTCAGGTTAATGAACACCATTTACCAGGCAGGTAGCAGCTTAGAGGAAAGACTCAGAAAGACCAAGGCTGCTGACCAACAGGAGATAGAAACACTCCCACAGGAGACACCAGGAGCGACCCTCCATGTTAATGAATAAGCCTTTGATGATGGAATTTATTCTGTGGGAAATACGACTTAGATGAAAAATACATTTCACACCCACAGCTCTCTTAACATTTGAAAACCTCAGCCATAAAATGTATTCAGTTCTCTCTTATTGCTTCCTCCTCTGCAGTATGGATGTATTCTTCTTTGCTTTGCTCTGTCATGTCTGCTCATTAGGAGATTAAACGTCTAGAGATAAATCTGAGTGTGAATTGGTTGAGAGAGTGTTGATGGAAATTTGTTCACAGGGGAAACTATAGCGTTTTTCCCCATGGAGGTTTTCCTTCTGTCCATCCATGTTGTTGTGTACTTGAGGAGATGCATTACTGCTTCAGAGTGTTCTCCCTGTGGTAAAATGGACTCATGGAAATTAATTCTGCATTTGACCCTTTGATGTCCAGAAATTGATCTCTACCAAGTAGCCAGCCAGCCCTTCCCTCTGCTTTCTGTGAGGCGTTTCTGTAAAGAACATCAAAATTGTCTTTCTTTTTCTACAAGTCTATATAAAAATAATATGTATTGTTATCATAAGCCATTGTGAATTGTAAACCATATCAATCAAAGCTCCAATACAAACTGTGTGTTGAAGTAATAGAACATACCTATCAAATAATTAGTACTGCAGCACACACCAGAATTACTTAGATCAACACTTTTATTTATCAGCTACATAATTGTAGGCCATAAAAACCAAGGAATGAACAATGGTTTACTCTGTTTGATTGCCACCAAATAGCCAGTCTGCTGATTAACAGAGTGACATGTGACACATGATACATGATACATACAAACATACAAACATACAAACATAACATACCTGTTTACATTGTTCTGAATCTGTGATATCTTAAAGTAATACTGAAATTTAAACATGATTATGAGAGACTTTACCAAGGACTCAGATTCAATTTAATATTCATCAGCATACTTTGGAATTTGGAGAGATTATTATGTGTAAGTAGTGGAGGTGATGATACCTGGAGGAAGGTATTTTTCTAATCTCTCTGCCACACTTCATTTGCCCCATTAATTAACACTTAATCTGCAGAGTAAAAGGACCTCAGAGCCAAATGAAGCATTTAGGTCAGTTCATTTAAGGGACAAAGTCACTATGCAACTCCTATTCAGACAAAGTAAAAAAAAATGATTGATGTTGATTATGCTTCATCCAAACAACTTTACATGTTGCAATTCCAGGCACAGTGCAAAAGCAATTGCGGGTGAAATACTGCCAGCACCTCCGCTCGGGAGGCGCAGATAATTAATTAGAATTGCCAGTGTGTAAATATGAGGACCAAACAAGGCACACACAGCCCATTAGCGGCAACGTAATGATGGGAAAAAGAAGCGCAAATGTCTCTCCCGTGGAGCTGGAAGTGTTGGTGGCAGAGAAAACCCCAAAGAGCTGCAGAGAAGAGATGTGTTACCCACGCCTAAAAAGTCACTCTAGAATGACATAAAGTGAATGCAGTTGAGCACCACAAGCACAATTTAGTGGAGGTAAATGTAGCTGGAGAAGCCGCACACACACCTCTCCACTGTTGTGACAGTTATAACGCACAAATGTTGTAGCTGCATTGTTTTCTACAAGGCAATGCCGCTGAGACATTGGCTCTTAATCCAGAGAAGAGCCTGTGACTTTTCCTCTCTGTATATTTAGGTAACAGTTTGCATAATGAATGTGCTTTCTGCCACTCTGCCAATTAGACTTAAATGGTGCATTTTAAGTCAGCATACTCAGCATACCTAATTGGAATTATAATAGGGATGCGATCTAATGAGCACATGTTATGCTGTGTAGATGACTGTGTCACTTTGATCTTGGAGCCGGTTCCACAGCCAGTCTTGGTGGAGCCATCCTGTGCGCAAAACGATAAGACATGCTTTTCCTAGATCTTAAATCCCGTGCGCAATCAACAGATGATAAAGGCCACCACCTCTTGATAAATCATGTCCATCGCCAATTTCCAGAAATCCCTCCCTTAATTTTGCGCCCCAGCCTTGATCAACCCATGATTTCAGGTCCATCTCTATTGCTCTTCCAATATCAGACATTTCTATTTTCTATTCCAGGAGGCTCAGGGACAAAGCAGGAGAATCAATAGACAGGCCTTCTCTTCTCTCTGTAAATGCCAGGTCCATATCACCAAGGCTGTAGGGAAGGCCTATTGAGTGCTGTCTGTGCTGTCTCTGCTATTATTGGCAGCCGCCATATATGGTGGAGACGCTGCTACTTATACCACTGAGAACTGAGTATTATGTTTTGTATTGTGAAGACCTATGCCACTGGTCCATGATTTTTGTGAATATACTCTATTGCACCTTCAATATTTGTGTCCTTGTACGTTTTCTTCTATGTGGACATAAATAAATTGTTAAAATGTGTGTGTGTGTGTGTGTGTGTGTGTGTGTAGGCAGCTGGTAGTAGCTAAGTGACAATGTTGAGTGGCTGTGACTGTTAATAGCCTACTGGTTTGATTGACAGCCACTCAAGTTGTGTTCAGACATGTGCTTGTTATCCAGCAGCTGCTCATTATAAACTCCACTATTCTGACACTGCAGCCACCACTTCTTCCACTTGACATTCTGCAACTGGTTTCCTAACTGGAAATCCAAGTCCTGTCAGACAGCTGTCCCTGCCTCAGCAACATGTTACTGTTCAATATAACACTGATATTAATTATTTTCTCCCTTCTAATGCTTCTGTCCTGGTGTTATTAACACTTAAAATACTGTTAAGCTTTGCAGCATAACTTGGCACAATCCAATCATTACGATTCACTCAAAATATCTGGCACATCATCTCTCTTTTATGGAGGCTGGAAAACCAAATCCACCTTAATACAGTGTGTTTTCAACAGGTTTTGAGGTGTGCCAAACTGTTTAATCAATGCTCAGCAATTTGCTCTAATTATGCAAACTGAGAACTATCAGAAAGCCCATCAGCAGGTGATTGGCTGTAAAACTATCCATATTCATACAGAGTCAGCTGGAAGATAACTGAAAAATTACCCGGAATCTGATTCAGTTTCTCATTCTAATTAAGATACAGTGTTAACAGATTCAGCTAATGTGTAATTGTTAACTAATACATGGAACAGTTCAGGTGTGGACGTGGATGCATGGATATGAGAGAATCTGGACTGAATGATGTGATTTATCTAACCTGGCTTACAGTGATCATGGCTGGTCTGACATTTCTGCTCTGCTCCAAGCAATGGAAGATTAATGAGCACATTAGCTACATTAATTTTGACATTGGTCCCAATAAAGCACTCTGACATTTGGTGAGAACAAGACAGTAGAGCCTGAATCTCTCTCATTTCATAATGAATACTATATGTATCAGTTGTGTGTTTAATTTGATTCTTTTTTGTCATATTTTACATGTGACTGTTGTGTTTTTTTGTAAAAAACGCAACTAGGGATGAGCATTGGAAATTAGCAGTAACTATAAATTCTGTGATGCACACTGGGAAATTGTTCAACAATTTACTATGTTCACTGTATCTGTCCCTTTTAAATAAAATGAAATAAAATAAAGAACAGAGAGGGACCCTGTTCATAAAGCTCTGTGGCCCCGAAGGGCCAAACACAAAGACCAGGGAAATATTTAATGTTGTACCATTTGATGGAGTAATAGCTCTATCGATCGCAGCAGGGAGAACGACTGGGAAGAATTTGACTTTCATTCAACCAGAGGAAATAACTTGGCTCTAACACCAGAGGAGCTTTGTCATCTAGAATAGAAGGGAAATGCATTCAAGAGGATCCAAGCATTAACAACGTGTGTGTGTGTGTGTGTGTGTGTGTGTGTGTGTGGGGGGGGGGTGTATGTGTGTGTAGGTGTTACCTGTGTATGTTTGTGTTGAAAGTGCTTGATGTCACTGGAATCCCAACAGCCAGAAGCCTTTCACAGGATGTTTTGACACAGTTTGTCAGCAAGCCAATTAAGAGCTAATTAATGTCAGATTAAAGTGTGGCTGTTCAGTGATCTTATTAGTGCTGGGTGAATAGATTAATAGCTGCTTCACAGATGGCAATAGAGAACAGATCATTTGTTGTGGGTAAAGAAAGAGCCAAAAATATTGAATTCAGGATCACTTTTAAAGCACATAAGTAATCATAATGAATCTTGAGTGTCCTATGCCTTCCCACACATCTGCATCACCAATTCAAAACCATTCTATTGAAGTTGATGGTTTTGAACCACAACAGAAACCAACGGTGGTCAGGAGACAGGGGAGCAGAATATAGTCACACACAATCAGGTGGTGAAACAGAAAGAAACGGAGGCTCGGGAACAAAATGAGAAAAATGGACAGGCTGAGCAAGTAAGAAAGGTGGAGCTGAGTGAGATCGCTGGGAATAGTGAGAGCAGTGTTGCCAACTTAGCAATTTTGTTGCTAGATTTAGCAACTTTTCAGACTACCCTGGCAACTTTTTTTTCAAAAAGCACCTAGCAACAAATTTAGCTACTTTTAAAAATGTATTTGGAACTTTTAGCAACTTTTGAAAAGGGACTCAAACGCTAAAATGCACACATTTTCCCTCTAAATGACACAAAAATTATTTTCTCTGTCACACACTCAGTCACAACACACGGTCTGTCTGCCTGGCTGCAAAAGTGCATTGTGAGTGACGTCAGCAGTAGTGACGGCTCAGCTCAATAGCCAGGCACAGGCAGCAGCAGCAATCGTTGGCTGACTGCAGCAGCAGTAGCATGCGTTCGACGAGACAAACTTAATTTTTTTGGTCAGTACAATTTTGGAGTACAATTCTTTGGTTAGGAAGTCACAATTAAAAAAAAGACAAATTTAGAATTTCCTTCACAAAGTAGCATTAACAATCTGAAAAGGGCTAAGCCTTCAGTAACGTTACTACATGCTAGCGCACTCACTGCAGACGAAAATTAAGATAGTCTTGAAAAAGGTAAAAAATAAAAATATCTGATCATAAAAAATGTGTTGTGTTTATATTGCTTTTACAAATAAAAAACTATGTGATAATAAACAAACAAATCTAAACAAACAAATTTCAAATCATATTTTTTGCCGAGATGGACAGTCAATTTGAGTAATGTCATTGTGTATTCTACGTAATGACGCAGTTTTACGTCATTACATAATGACGTCATCACGCAATGACATCACAACTTCATTTAGCAACTTTTAGCAACAAATCGACCTGCCTGTAGGAACTTCCCCTGAAAATTAGTTGGCAACACTGAGTGAGAGAACCGAGCAGAGCGAAATAAAAAGATTGGGCTGGAAAATGGCCATTAAAAGGAAACGTACAGAGGACAGACAAAATAGTTCAAAAGCGAAAAAAGCTTCTAAAGAAACAAAGCTTCTTTACACTTTTAGAAGCTCCACTTAGATTCTGTATCCCCCGCTCAGCTGCAGGCAGATTCAGAAAGCAGCTACTTTTTCATGAAGATTAGGAAGTTCCTAAAAGCAGCAATGGGTGTGAGCGCAGTTAAGGTCGAAAACAGACCTGAAACTGTTTGATTCAGTTAGGTGTTGTCTGAAAAATATGGGATGTTTGGAGGAAGAAATCTGAAAAAAAACTTGTAAAAGGTAAAAATGCAAATACTTGATGATGAATAAGTTTTATAATATAAGTGTTATTGTTATTGTACAGCTCAGCTCCTTTCTTCTTATGTGTGAAATACATGTAAATGTAAATGGAGCAAGGAATGACATTCTCTTTTTAAACTGGCTGGTATTAAGAAATTTTGTTTGCGCAAGAAACATAGTACTATTGATAGTGCAACTGAATGGAAGAGGGAATGGAGTGGCGGAAATCTTCCCAGGTCATAAATCTGATAATAGTGGTGGAGTTGGTATTCTGTTCTTCAAAGACTTTATGCCAAATTTAAGTAGCCTAGATGAAATAGTCAAAGGTCGATTGCTGAAAATTTTAGCATGTGTCAAAATGCCAAAATGTTTTTTGTTTTTTTTGTATAAATGTTTATACTCCAGTTCTTTGTGCTGGAAGATTGTGTTTTCTTAATGTGTTATGTGATGTAATCCATAGTTTTAATAGTGGGGAGTATTTGTTTCTGGGAGGTGATTTTAATTGTATGGAAAATTATAATTTAGACAGAAATCATCAAGACTGCCACCAGATTGCTGGAGGACGACTGCAGCTCCATGAGTGGGAGGAATCATGGAGCTAATGAGGTAAATATTGGACTGAACTAACGCAATGCTCTTCATATTGGTTTTCATAATATTTGATGATATACTGTATGTCTACTATGCCCTGGGGGTTTTTATTGTGCCTCAAGAGCAGAGCCTTTTCCACCAAATACAACTACCATTTGTTGCTATAAATAGTCCAAACTTGTTTGACGTAAGTTTCTCTGACTGAACTGTATGTAGTGAGGCAGCACTACATCACTCCTCTTCATCAACACAGTCACACAGCATGTTATAATACTGTATGTAGTGAGGCAGCACTGCATCACTCCTCTTCATCAACACAGACCCTGTTTCATGTGAACAATGCTTGGAAAACAAGAGCAATCAAAGAATCAAACATGTATATAACAGAGGGTTTTCTTCTAATGTAGTGACAGTCGTGTTGAACAGGAACACTGCAACTCACCACAGCAGCCCTGCTGAACACAACACACACTAACACACACTAACTATGGAGAGACTGGAGAGAGTTTGATTTTCACTGTTTGAATACAGCAGCAGGGAGAGAAAATCATGAAATATTCTATTGGAAAGCAGCTCAGGTGGCTATATAATAATGAAAAAATAATAATGAAACTATTGAGTCATAATAAAATTAATGAGACCACAATAATAATAATCCATGATGATAATATTATTGTTGATAGAAGCTTTTTGATCACACTCCTCCCACTGGGGAAGATGTTAGGCTGGTACAACACGGTCTCACGGCAGTTCGTGAAATAGTCACGGAAATTTAATCTATTGATTTGTGTACATGGACACGATTTTTCCTTTTTTTTCGTGAAATGAACACGACCTAAAAAACGTGCCTCCACCACGACCTGAATTACATTCCTCCACCACGAATTTGAAAACGTAAGTTTTGGCAAATAAAACTACTTGTGTTACAGTTATGGTTAGGCAACTAAAAACTAACGTTCATTAAAAATTTAAATGTGGCTTATGGTTGAAATGTACTTTGAACATACTGGGAATCGAACCCCGATCGGCAGCATCGAAGGCAAACGTATGCCGATCCGCCAAAAAACGTGTTGCAGGCACGAAAGATACTTCCAATTGAAATACATTAGTTTGAAAGTCGTGCTGAGTGTCACGAAAATAATGGAAAAATCGTCTCCATGTACACGAATCAATAGATTCAATTTCGTGGCTATTTCACAAACTGCTGTGAGACCGGGTTGGCTGGTAAGACATGAAGGGAGGAGCAAAGTGAATAATTTTTTCTCCCCCTTTGGCACTTCAGCAGCAAGGAACAGTTGGATGTCTGGATGAAACATGAAGGCAGGATAGAGTGGTGGAGTGATGAAAGAGAGAGAGAAGAAGAAATGCAAGGATGGGATAGAGACATCAAGGCTTACTGTCAGAGAGAGAAAGAGAGAGAGAGATTGTGTATGTGTATGTGTAGCTAGAGAAGCTGTTGCACCACTCCAATATCCACTTTAGACTAAATCACTACCTACAAGACTTCCACCAGCTTCATAACCTAGCATTAATAAATAATGCTGTGGCTCAGTGGGTGAAGCATTGTACTAACACTGCCAGTGTCAGGAGTTGATGCCCGCTGGAGCCACTCATATGTAAAATATATCCACTCATGGCTTTAAAGAGCTTTGGATAAAATCATTTACCAAATGGCATAGTGTTACTGTATGTTATGTGGACTAAATTGCCTTTTATCAATTTACCAGGACCAAGCTAGCTTGATATAGAATACAAGAGAAGTACATCTTGAAGGAGAAAAGATATGAACCTTTGTCATCAACTGAAAACAAGCATGAATAGAAAAACAGTTGACTATTAGATGAAAAAGTTACATGTCTCTCCAAGTTCCTCAAAGACAAGGAATGTGAAGAGCATTTGAAGAGCTTCTGTTGTCCGTGTTGTGTGTGTGTGTGTGTGGTACAGCAGTTCCCTGGTACATTTGCCTCAAATCCTGAACTGATTAAGGCCATAGAACTACAGAACAGCAGAACATGAACCACTTTCACCAGTGATGAACGAATCAGTCCTATAACCACTGTTAGGTTACATTTGATTTAGTAGATACTGTGGAAATTACCATACAACTAAAGAGTATAATTGGTTTACAATGTGCTTATTTAAAATGTAATACTTCACTCTGCTTAGTGTAGCAGAGCCTTAGGGCAGCTACCAAGGTTACTGTGATTCTAGCTGAATCAGCTATTAGCTTCAGTGTTGTGTACTGTGTGTGACAGAACCAAAAGGTTTATAAGGTAGGTAGGTTTTCATTAAATATGATCCCTTGGTTTGAGTATAGAATAACTGGAACAGATAAATATCAGACAGAATCTTTTTTTCTCACAAATAGTATCATGTCTTGGATATGAAATTGGTTTAGACATTTTTTTGGTTGCTGATGTTAAATTCAGCTGCATGTGTTTTCCACTGCATCATATCCTGCTGTAGAATGAATGCAGGCTGAGAGCAACAGCTCAGTGGTCTTGAACAGAGCAAACCTGTCAACATCAGAAAGCCTCTAAGTACAGGATTACTACAGCCAAGGCTGAGCACGGCCATGTTGGACAGTGGAAGCACAGAGCTGGAGATCAATGGAGCAAAAATATCTTGTTATTCAATGACTGAACTGCAGATCCCCAGACACAACTGCTCTGTGGAGAATATGTGACTGTATGAAACACTACGCCTTACATTAAATATTAATGAGATGTTTAATGTTTGTTGTTAATGTTTAATGAGATGTAGCTGTTGTTTGATATTGTCTAGACAATGTTTACGTTATATGGCTATGATGAAGATGTTTGTTTATTTAGTTATTTTTCTACAATCAATACCTTGATACAGTAAGTCTTGCAGATTGTTTCAGTCGAGAATGCTCACTCCTTTTTCTATATTTCACTAAAAAGCAGCAACTGTGGCAGAGCAGTCTAAGCCTGAAGAGAGACACAACAACACATGATCCTAAACCAGAGAGAAGTGAAGTAATGGGATTTAGAAACCAAAGCAAACCCAGTCCTGGTCCAGGCCCAGCCCAGTCTCCAGCACTTTAATCACATAAGCTCATTTGTATAAGGACAATCATTTCAAGAGGACTATAATAAGCTCTAATTAGATTTAGAACAGAAACCACTGAAAGAACATTAGCAGAAGCTGCTGACGCTCTTTGACTTACAAATGTAAATGAAGACACATAATCCTGCTTGAGTTGATTGAAAAACAATTTTCCTCTGTGAGAAATATACAGCTTTACAGCCACTGGAGAGTTTTGTGTAATGTTAAGAAGCTTTAGGGAAGAAAACAAAATAGATATACAGTATAACTTTGTTGTCTTCCTTAACCCACAGCAGACAGGCAATCATACATTGTTCCTGTTATTTTCCAATCCTGTCAGCTTTCAAACACAGAAGCCTTGATCAATGTAGCTGCTGCAGCATTGTGTGGCAGTGGATTGAATAATAATCCTTTAATCTTCCCATTTAATGGAAGAATGACAGTCAAAAAGACTCACTTGACTGCAAAGAATGAAATCATGTATGAATATACTATCTACCAAAACCAAAAAGCAATTATTTGACCTTAGATGAAGTCTGCTGCTTACTAACTAGTGCAGTCTAAATACTCAAATGTCATGAGACAATCAATACACCTGCACAGATTACATCCTGGGTTGTATTGCAGAAAGTGGGCTATGGAATGTATACATGCTGAATACTGTATAAGACAAACACACACACACTGCTGACTTGCAAAATATGGTTGTTTGGAGGGAAAAGTGTTTTTCAGCTCCCCATCACTTGTCACTCCTGCTGCCACTCAGTTGCACACACACACACACACACACACACACACACACACACACACACACAACGCGGACTCACAAACTCTTGTCCAGGTGACTGCCTGTCAGGCACCTTATGTCCTCATTACCATGAGACCTGTCACTCAGTGATGACATCACTATTCCCCTGTGCACTTCCTGTCCCTTACCTAGAAGAAGTAACGAACGAGATGTTAACACCCAAGATTCTCAGCGTTCTATGCAAAAGTAAATAACCCATGGGACGAGCTCTGATGAACAACAAATCACAGCCTATGGTAGCAAAATTCCAGCATTGTATTGTTTTTTCTTCATAATGTCAAACATTCTGTTCTTACCACTATATCGGACTAAAGGTCATCTTAATGGAAGCTTCAAAAGAAATCGGTGAGTTTTCATGTCTTATTCAATTTTCACCTGCTGTTTCTTTCTGTCATGTATACATTTATATTCACTTCTATGCTATATTGACTGCCATACCTATATATCCACGATTCAAGCCTAAGCTTAGATTTCCCTGTAAAGGTCCATTTCTCATCTAGTGATCTGTATACAGGGGGTAGTATTCTCCCGGGTGCAGTGTATCACATTATGAATGATGGCACCGTAAGCATGGGTCATCATAAAGACCATATTAACTGCAAGTGTATGCCAACAGAACAGCTCAAGAAACCACTGGCTGTAGTTTGTTGATCAGTAGAACTGGTCCCATGGGTTACTTACTTCACATCTTTGACATCTTTGTTACTTCTTCTAGCCCATTCCTCCTTGACAGCAGCTGGATGATCTTCCAAAGTCCTTTAGAATGGAGCTGGTAAGGTTCTACATCTCATTATGATGTCACAGCAACAGACAGCTATGGAAGCAGTCACTTCACCAGCAGAGGAGAAGACTGACAAACACAGGATGAACACTGTAAGTAGATGTGTGTATCTCTCCTTCTGAGATGATTCAATATGCATCTTGGTATGAAAGATACATTTTAAGCACTAAAAAACGTGGCACTGGAGACTGCAGACAAACAAAACAACACATTGGGAAACGTGCACACAACAAAGATGAAATTCATCTCAGACTGAAGAGATATCAAACACAGAGCCACACCAAGATGAGAGGGACTCTGTACAATTACATTGACATGCCATCGATTACATCAACCTGCCATCAATATCTAATGAGAGCAGAATCAGTGGGCCTTGAATCTAGTTCAAAAGCCTCTTTCTCATTGGACTGCCAAACCACGGAACCACGGCCAAAGAGGAGAGGGGAGGAAATAAACGAGGACTGAGGGAATATTTAACCTACTAGGAAGTAGAGAAGGAGGAAAGAGAGAGAGAGAATAAAGAAAGAGTCAGTGAGGGAGAGATTTTCTGAACCTCAGGACTTCATCTTTGTGTCTCCATGCTGTGTGATCACCTCAGGAAAGGCAGCCACTGTGTCAGTAATAGAAATGTGAAGCGTTTGGCTGAAGAGTGGACAGCAGGATTTGGCAAATCCTATTTCATCTTTTTGCACACATCAGTATATTGGGGAACTTATATTGAGGCCATAAGGTGCCAACCTCTACGTCCTAACTCAGTGTGTATTACAATACATCGGCCCAACACACACTAATTCTAAACATCTCTGACAACAACTAACAGATGATAGCAATATTTATCACACATTCCTCTCGCTGGGTTCTGGACTGTAGATATTATTAATGAAGTCATTTCTCAGTGATCAGACTCAACCGACAAACAGTCTTTACTGGGTTTATTACAGGACTGTGATACTGTATATTAGGTCATATCAGAGCAGCTGTGTGTTTGAGTGAATGGAAAGTCTTACTGTCTCTTCTGAGGTCCTATATACCAGGAGGTAGTGTCCTCATCACACACACACACACACACACACACACACACACACACACACACACACACACACACACACACTAAATGAACCCCTTCACTATGCCTGATAAAACTACCTAGAAAGAGAAAAAAAAAACAAAAAAACAGATTGTAAATGAAGGTTTCATATTTTGGAGCATCATCAATGTCATCCCTTGTTGTTTTCCATTATGATGCCTCATACTGAACTTCAAGAAACTCCCAGAAAGACCAACCTACTCATATTGCTATTATATATTCTGTTTCACAGATTCAATCTTTTCAATATTACTACTTTGCATTTTGCTGAACTGTGTCTTAAGGTGCCTGAAGAAAGAGCACAGGAAGCTAAACAGTTTTACAACTTGCTGATCTGTATGAAAAAGTATATAAAATATCCATTAAGCGACTGTGCTGTGCATTTTTGTCTCCATCTGCATTTACAAGTTCATTCACTGAGCAAAATAGCCATGATATTTTATTGCTAGTTACAAAGACAGTGAGAGATGTCTGTACTGTCAGAAGAGTCCTTGGTGAGCAGCATCTAGATTCAACAACCACAGGAGCAGTGAAAACAAGAGAAACTATAAGGGCACTCGAAGCGCAGACCTCCGCCAAGGTTTGTGCTATTATTGCTTGTTCGTGAGCCAGTAGTTTTTCTGTAATCCTGCTAACAGACAAACAAACAGACAAACAAACAAACGGCACCGAATACATAACCTTCTTGGCGGAGGTAACTAACTGATATCTGATATGAAAAATAAATATATCCAAAAAGGCCAACAGATGCAAAAAGACTGATGTTTGTTTATAGAAGTTCATAAAAAAAACTGCAAAACCTTTAATGTGCTGTACAGGAAGAAAACTTCCACTAAAACTCTAAGATCTTTTAATAGCTGTAGGTGTATGAAGCAGATAGAAGGACATGAATTCTTGTGGTTTTCAGGAAATCCTCCCTGAGGCAGCGTTGCCTACATAGTCTTCTTCATGAAGCTCCACTGCTGCATTTCAAGCTGCTGCTTTCTGGGGTAGAAGATGGATTAAGAGAAATAGGAGAGAGTGTGTCTATCTACATGTCTGTCTCGCTCTCTCTATCCATCCCTCCATCTCTCCATCCCGACCTCTTCTTTGTCTTCCTCCCCTAGGAGTTTGTACCTCTGGTTCCCGTTATACTCGACTCAGGAATATGTGGGATGTTAAATCCAGCCAGCCAACCAGTCCCAGAGGAGACAAGCCCTCTGACAGTAGCTGAGACAAAGACATTGTCTTTTCCCTTCCCATTCCCACTCTCTCTCTCTTTCTATGGGGCGAGAGCATCACATCAGCCTGTTAGCCTCGGTCGAGCTGCTGTGTTTGATAGATAGATTGATAGATGAGGCTAAAGAATTTGTGAAGTGTAAAATGCACCGAAGCGGTTGACACTAATCCTTCAACATGTAATACAATACTTCAACAATACTGTTTCAAGTTAAAGATACCTCAGTTAAGGACACACATAAGGACACACATACATACAAATATTGAGAAAGAAAGAAAGACAGAAAGAAAGATAACTAGCACAGATCCTGTACAGACCCACGGCGAGTGTGTTCAATTCTATGCACTGAAGCACTGCAACACGGTTAAATTACCTAATTCCACTAATATTACTTAAATACCACAAGATAATAAGATAATAACGTTACCTACCATTAAAGTTTGTGGGGCAGCAGAAGACGAGTTACTGTTTACAAATCCCGTTACTAACACAGGAGAGTTTGGAGCAAATTGGGGAATGTTAAGTTTCACTTTTGTTTTCAAACAGGAGACTCTGGAGTACAATGCTGCTGGTCTGCTGGTCTGTGCATCTCCGTCATGACAAACATGATGTGATGCGCACATCAGGCGGATTAGAGATCGATTTAATTTCTATTCATAGTATTCCCATGATGTCACATGCATTTTCCACCGCTTTACAATACACACAGCTCATTGGCTGTGGTTGTCATTTGATTGTAATCACCTGTTAGTTTATTACAATCACCTGTTATTTTCCTACCAAGATGGCTGTATGGTGATGTAACAGAATACTATGAATACATTGACAAACTTTTGATTTTGTGCCTCTGAATAGGCAAAAACGCCCTCTAGAGGCCATCTCACGAAGCGACAGATGACTGACTGCCTGACTAGCCTGAATTTGCCTTGTGATGCCCTCGGCTGCGCCATGGGAAAAATAAGTTATTTTTTGGATCTTTGGCAATAAGAACGTAATTTTACAAACATGATACATATGATGAAAGAATTCAGCACCTACATTAAAGTTTAAACGTTTCATGTGTTTCATACCCTCATCTTGCTGATGATTTACTGGAGAGAGACCTGCTGTTGTGCCCTCAAGCAAGGCACTCAACCTAAACTGCTTTGGTAAACATCCAGCTGAGGAGATTAATAACTTTATTAAAATTCAACCTGAGGTAAGCAGCCCCAGGTAAGAGCATCTGTGTTGGGAATACAGGAATCATCAGGGGGAAGCTGAGAAAAACCTGCAGCTGAAATTACCATAAAACACAAAGGTAAAATACTCATATCAGCTTCACTTCAAAATATATCCTGCTTAAACAACTTAAGTCAAACTGAAAGTCATTTTATTTGAAGGGACACTGCTGAAAAACAATGCCTGATATTATGTGCAGAGTCATCTCAGAAACTATAAACAGTCACAAACACACTGGGGGAAATATACTTTTAAAGTTAAACTCATGAACAGATTGACATGAAATTTGGTGGACCGAAAGGCTTTGGACCAAGGAACAATTGATTAGATTTTGGTGAGATCCGGCTCTGATTCCAAATGCTGAGAGTATGTTTGCAGGGTCAAGAAATCAATTTCACTTAAAGTTGAAGTGATAGCAATGATATATTTTTGTGTAACAGCAAGCAGGAGAATTGTTGGGGGAGGTTTGCACTCTCCACCTTCTAGTTTCAAACTTTCATCTACAGGGTATGAAAGACAATTTCAAAGCTAAAGAGAGACGAGATTCATCTTGCAGCACAGAATTACCCAGATACACTGAACATTATCCAGAAGGAGCTCTTCTTGTAGTCTTTTGGCAGAAAAAGGACAAAAAATAAAGAACACAAAGTAGTCAGTCTACTTTGCAGGTAACTGTGATATTGCGGATAGTAAATGGCAAGTCAAAGGATTTGAATAGTCACTCAGAGTAAAGACAAACCAGCGTTGAAACCAGGAAAGTTAAATATGTTCTAACACACAAATGATATATCACCCACACATGCTCATATACACACACTTTACCAGCTTCTATACTTTTGTGTCCCACAAGATAGTAAAACCATAGGCAAACACACACACACACACACACATCTCCACGCACATCCTCCTCCTACACAGACTGTAACAAAGCTCTCTTTATCCGTTGCCTTCAGTCAGAAAGCCCATTGAGATCCACCTCTAAACAGACTGAATGAGTAAACACACAGCCATTCCTCTCCTGCAGCGCTCACATATTTATTAAGGTGCTGTGGTTACTACAGCTAGCTGCTCCTACCAATGACTGAGATTTTCATTAGTAGAGTCACAGCAGGAGAAAGACACACAGAGAGACACACTGCTGCCAGGCTTCTGATTGGCTAGTTCCTCTCTGCTTAGAAATACAGACATCATGACCATCTGATTGACTATTTATTAGATGCCATTTTCACACATATTGGATGGTAACAGGTAGCAGATGACTGAATAACACTGTCTCTGGTTTCCCTTGGGTGCAGAGTGTGGATTTATCCAGCAAACTGGGGCTGTTTCTATTGATTTACTGATATTCCAGCTGGTAAAGTCATAGCATTTTAATTCTGATGTAAAGTAAGAAAACTGCATAGTTACAAATTTAGTTTACTGTATTGGGAGATATGAAGATATACATAGACCTACAGTATGTGAGGTTATGGCTGTTGTTAAATGTACACTGAGTCACTGCTAGTAATGCATCACTATATTGAGTGATACATAGATTTCAACAGTCAAATGTGTGAGTTAATATTGGTCATTCCACTCCCTCAAATATAATAAAACAAATGCTTCTGTGTCTCAGTTATCCATCATTGCTCTGTACACCACCCACTTGTTATTCAATACACACTCTATACATTAATTGACAATAATAGTCATAACCCAGCATGCATTTGGGTGTGCAGCATTTTGAGCCTGTTGATTAGAAGAGCTATCTGATCACCTGCAATCCCCTGGTTTCACCACGGAAGCAATTAAGCACCTGTGTAATGCAATAACTCAATGTCTGTGTGTGTGTGTATGTGGCTGATAGCTGTTTCATGGTGTAAGATAACACAATATTAGTTTGACATGGTTTGGATTTCCTACAGAATGAGGCTGCTACTTTTGACAGTTGTTCTTTCTGTCTTTTCTGCTGTGTTCATGCTGAGTTTAGCTAAAAGTGATTCAGTGGGCTTAGACACACACACACACACACACACACGCACGCACACACGCACGCCTGTCATAGAGCAGCTGAGCCACTCCATCATATTGATTAGCCGTATACCATTTCACCAGAAAAACACTTTCACTTCCACAGATCTTAATTTCACTCTGGACAGATTATTGAAATGTTTCACTGCTGGAGTAATGTTTCATACAATGAGAACCAACCACAACCACACACAGACACATGCACACACACAACCACACACACGACCATGGCTAAACCTCTCCGGGTTTAAATGAATACAAGTGGATGGATGGATCACAAAAATATCAACTGGATATATACATACATTATTCTACAATGAGAAGGGGGGTGGAAATAATCTGACTTTAGCAGTTTACAGCCATTATACTATAATACACTACTATAATAACATCAAACAAACTAAAACACAAAAAAAATATCCTGCTGCCAATTAGCCTAGATTAGAAGTTTAGAAAGAACAAGCTGTTGATTAAAGAGCATGTAGGAGTCACATTAATTCTTTCAGTTTCTCTGTTGATTCAAATTTCAAAGCCAGAGGTCTGACAGTCCTGGTGTCACAGTCACAGCCAGAATCATCATCACTTTTCTCCATAAACATCAGGATAAATTATTCAGCAGCTAGTAATCTGTCTCAGCTCATAACAAAACATTGATTTGTGTGGACTGCAGAAAAACCCTCTGGTGGAAACCAGACAAAATGAGTTTAGTGTGAGATGAGAGAAAATAGAAACAAACTGAGTAGATTTGGGTCTGTGATCCCAGTGAGCCAAACATTCAAAATGTTTTGGAGAAATCAGTATCTCTGGATCCTTTATTCCTGGATCCTTATCCTCATTACACTTTAACAACTGTGTGTAGCTCATTCATCCAGTCAGCCAAAACGTTCACAGTTTCACAGTAAACAGCAATAAACAAAATGCATCATACTAGCTGCTCTACACAGACCTGGAGGTATTTGGAGCAGACACATAATTACATTCATCAAAAGAGCAAATGTACTTTCTGATTGTCTCATTCTTTAGAAAGGCTGAGGGCTCTATTCAATCTAAACAATGACTGTGTGTGTCCTATTTTGCTCCAACACAGCAGTCAAATCATCCCATTAGTGCTTTGGGACTGTGGGAAGCTGTAACAAGGAAAACAGAGAGCTTACTGACAATCATTCTTCTCCTCACATTATTCTCTCCCTGTCTCTCCTTTACTGTGAATTTAAGAGGCAAACAAGCTACTAATTAAAATTACAAAGTGTAATTTGTCCTAATTAGTTGGATGAATCCTCTAGAAGAGGGAGCCCCTGGTATCCTGGTGAACAGGGAAATACCAAGCTAAAAGCTTAAATCAGCTCTTTGGAGAGTACAGGCCAATGTAACATAAAGAGTCTGGTCTTGGTATCAACTGATTGGAAGATGCTCATCGTGGGGAGAACAGGAAAGACATTCCCCTTAGCATTTAGCATTTTTTTCTTCATGGAGACAGTAAGAAAACTGAGAGGAAGAAACAAAAGGTTCAGCAGAGGTGAATGTAGCTCCAGAGGCATAAGTCTTAATAATTGTACCATAAATTGTATGAGGTCAAACTAATTGCAGATCTAAATGTATCTCTTTCTACTAACTAACAAACCAGGATTAGCAGCCCGTCCGAGAAACTTAAACCTGTGGTCATGAGAACGAAACACCCTTTAATTCTGCTGCCTTGGAGAAACCCTTAAGACACCATGAAATATGTCATATCATGTATAATCCCCATAGATTCATAATAATTAGCAGGCAAAGTCTGGCTCAGGCCACATAAGAACAAATCTCCTCAACATCGCCAAGACCAACTGACTTTTACAGTTTTAAATGAGAATTCCCTGTCTATAAGAGAAGAAACCAGAGTGGGTGAGAAAAGAATAGAAACAGATCACTCTCCTCCAGGAACAATGGAGATGTGTGTCTGCCAGTAAGAGACCAGATGAAACCAGAGAAGCTTGAAACTCAGGAGTCAGACCCCAAAAGCTGTGTTTTGTGAAAACGGAAGACTTTATTGGAACTTTTATGGTGGCATGAACATGATACTAAGGTAAGGACACTAAATGAAAGTTTGAGCCACCAAGAAGCAGGCGTTTGGAAGGCGGCGTTAACTGAAGTTCCTGGTAGGTGGTTTGTAGAGCAGCCATTGGGACGCTAGTGGCACAGCAGATACATTTAAAAATGTACCTTCTGTTCAATATTTCAACCCCTCAGCCCCACACCCACTAAACCTGTGAAACTGTCTTCTCCATCATATGAGTTTGGTGAGTGATGAAGTGTCAGATGAATAATGTGTCAAGTTCCCAAACCTTATTAAAGCTCCATTAAGCCATCTGCAGATAACTGTAGTATTCAAAAGTAGAGAAGAATAAAAATCAGACATCACAGGGACAGCGAGAGTATGGATGACTCTGTGATTTATCTTACTTTAATAACTATATATAATTGTTTATGAAGATAAATTAATTTGGATTTTAGTAACGGGGCTTTATCTCATTTATTTCCTCCACTTATTCTCTCTCATAAAGCTTCTCTGCCAAACACAGCAGTGATGATGAATTAGCAGCCGGCCTGGTTAGAGGGGAGACAGAGTAGGTGGAACAGTGAGCTACCTGTGTGATTACAATGATACTGAGCAGGTGATGAGCGCTTATTGACTGACTGAAATAAGTTGCAAAGAGGATTATACAATTAAATGAGAAGGCAAACAGACTTCTCATTTAATCAAATGGGATCAAATGGGATCAAGGAGACTGAACTAGATGTTGGATACAAAGCTTGATTCACAGAGGTAATAGCCAAATGCCATGCTACATTTGCTACACTTTGCTATTAAGACAAGCCTAATATCACAGTTATCTCTGTTTGTTTTCAGTGTATTTGAGCTGACAGTGCTGGGTTATTATCAGTAAACTCTGCAGCCAATATGAACATTGTTTGGGAAACAGATCTTACACCACATTGTTACACTGCGAAGCTTGTTTCAAAGAAACACATTGAAAAACTGAAATGTGAGTTACTCAGTGTTACACACTGTGGAGATTCAGCAATAATAAGATGCCGACTGCCAACTCTAGAGGGAATGTTCAGAACCTCAGACAGCGACACTGCAGGAGAGATAACCCTAACCCTAAACCTGGGAGAGATAATGACCCAATCCCAATGTCCATCCTATGGACTAAGGACTGAGTCCTCACAGACTTAATTGATGTCACCTGTGTGTGCTATAGTGTGTGAGTGCGAGAAGTCGTGAGGACTCGAAATGGTAAATGAGGAAATGGACAGCACTTTGTGGCATCACGTGTTGCCTTGACAATGTCAGACGTTACTATCTCCTGTCAATCAATTTGAAATTGATTTGTCTCGCCTATGACTTTAAAACTCAACAACCATTTACAATTTTGCTTTTTCAAAAATACCCATTGAGACAAACACAGTGGAATGATGGCACAGCACACAGACACAAGATGCAAGGGGGGGGGGGTTGATTCACAAACAAATCAAGTGACAAAAACAGGCCAACATTCAACACTCAGCAACTCAACAATAAGCTTTGTTTCAAAAAGTCAATTGATAAGAATAATAGAATTTAACAACAAAGGAAGCATAAATCATGGCATGAAATGAAATAATTTTTTTTTGTTGTTGTTTTTTTGCTTTCTGCTTATGTGGGTAGAGGTAGTTGCATGATATCAGACAGAATTGTCAACTCGTTACACTCCATTTCCATCTTCAGTCTGACATTGCCTCCACTCTAACCGATTTCCGTGGGGGAGGGGGATTCGATTTTCCCTAACCAATCACTAGAGATCAACATATCCGCCTGAATCTAACGTCATTTTAAGTCGACACTGATGCAAAAAAAAACTCCTCCCCTTTGAATAAATGCCTTCAAAGCAGAGTGCTGTTCGGATTTCAAAGTAATTGGTACTTTTAATCGATTTAGAACAGCCTTGATAGCAGCGTCCATCTTGTCTATAGTGGTCACCATTGTTGTTATTACTCTTCCTTGGTTCCAGCGCACAGCTTGACAACGCTTGACAACAGCTTGACAATGGCGTTAGTCCCGCCCGTGGCGCTGATTGGCTAATCGTTAGTCCCCCCCGGCGCTCATTGGACCGATCATTTTACAACTGAGAAACCGCTGTTGCCAGACCAGAATCAGTCAACTCGGTGGAGTGGGCGGATTCAAAGGTCTGCCCTCAGCAACAGAGGTGTTGCAATCTAAATACTGCTTACCGTGACTGCACTGGTATCTGAATGGGTTTGAAAGATGAACCATTGTTACTTTCTTTCTGGTATTGGAAATGTATAATATGTGGTAGGCCCTACTTGTTATGAGGGTTAGGATGCACTTTAATGTGATGTATGTGTTACATGTGTCTATGTGTGAGTAATATGTCACTTACAGTAATGTAGTGTGCAACTGAATGTAACGATGGCAGCTTTCTTTACGGTCCAAGACTAATTTCTCTACAGAGACCGATAAATTGAATCTTGAATCTTGAATCATGAAGAGGTCAATACATGAGCTTTTTAAACTAACTCAACTCAAACTTGTAAATGTTGCCATTGAAACCAGCAGTCTGCAGCTGGATGATCTTCCAGAGGCCTTTAGAATGGAGCTGGTAAGGTTCTACATCTCATTATGATGTCACAGCAACAGACAACTATGGAAGCAGTCACTTCACCAGCAGAGGAGAAGACTGACAAATACAGGATGAACACTGGAAGTTGATGGAATGGAAGAAGGGAAAATGGAAGTGGGATTGCAAACATATTTTGCTGAATGATGGATAAGCTCCTCTACCTGTTATTTCCTGTTTCAGTTTAGCCAATATCACTTCATTGTGTATTGTATTCTTTATCAAGACATTGTTCACAGTCCTAAAAATCCTTATAGAGGATTTATAGGACTTACTGTGCCTGGCATGTAGTGTAACTGTGTCTACTATAGTTCACAGTGAAAAGGGAGTTGGTTTCCCTGGAGAAAGCCAGTTATCTGTGTGCATAGAAGTGTGGTGTTTTTCCCCATGAAATCCTGACAGCAGATTTATTACAGTTAGTTATCCTGGCAGAGCCAGAGAAGAAGTTGTGTTACTTTTTATTATTAGTTTGGCTGCTGAGGAAGGCTATGGAGATTCTGTGTTCACAACAGTTCAGTTGAAACTAGTGTAGTGTGGTGGTGGTGGTGGTGTGTTTGTGTGTGTGTGTGTGTGTGTGTGTGTGTGTGTGTGTGTGTGTGTGTGTGTGTGTGTGTGTGTGTGTGTGGTAAACTGGTTGTAGCAAAGCAGTCCATCATTAGGGATGAAGACATTCAACCAAATTACTGCTAAACTCACTCTGTACCCAGGATGAAGGAACAGACCAAACAGGTCTATCCCGCTGTAGCTGCTTCAAACCTGATATGGCAAGCATGTTGCTGGTTTATTTTCATAACATTAGATTCTCCTCAGTCTTATTTTCTTTTCAGTTTCTCTCTGTGGAGCTTCTGAAGTCATCAGACCTTATGGCACAGGCAGACTGTGTTTGTAAAGTTGATTTATATTCTCCACCTGTTTCCTTCACACTGCTCATTTATATTTTAGGCTCAGAGGAGAAGAATACTGTTTTCATTATAATGTGCCAGCAGCAACACAAAGGGAGAAACAAAGCAAAGGTTAGATGGAATCACATCAAATAAAGATGCTGAGAAATAAAGTTTGCTGTCATAGTCAGAGATGTGAGACTGATGATTCCCAAAGACAAGTTAAGTCTTGTTTCATGTTGGAGTCAAAACTGCAAAGGCCATCGGTCAGAAGGATGAAATGTAAATAATTTCTGCCTTGGAATACACGCTGTATGCTGTAATGCATTATTCATGACACTACCACTTCAATACCACAACTGTGTGTGTGGGCCTCGTAAGATAGCATTCATTTTTATCTTTATAGATAGTCATCCTATAGGGAAATTCCCTTTGCATCCTGTCTGTGACCTCTTTCCTGATAGCAGACTAGCATTGTGGGGGAAAACCGTGGAATCTTAAAGGAGGGGCAACAACCTGAAGGTAAATCACCCCATTTCCACTCCTAAGGACGGTAATAAGGACCAGGCCTGTCAAACAAACATAAAATACAATACACATTATTGTTTCTGGCAATCCGTGAGGTAGAATGTGCCCAAAATCTTTGATACCGATTCATGGGACCTTTGGGTATCACATTGTGTTGGACTCTAAGGACTCTATCTCGGACTTCATGTACTATGTCGTCGCAACACCGATGCAAAAACTTTGTTCCTAAGTTAGTCTCCAAAGACAGACTCAGCATCATCACTACATGCCAAGTAGTTTGTCTGTGTCTCCTGCCTGCTACAACTCTGCTAATCTCCATCAGTAACTACTTACATTACAACATACAGGACAGTTCAAAGCCCAGCAACAGAATGGTAGTGCCAATCATCCCTCTGAGCCTCCCCAGTGTAACACACCATAACACCATCTCACACTTGCTCTTAGCCTCTGTAAAAACTCTATAAAATATTCCCTTCAACAGTTTGTGAATTATATTCACAACATAAACACAACCCAAATCATTTAGGTCCAGACTGCACAGCACACAGAAGGTTTATAAAATCTGCTTTGAATCATGGCATCATGCAGCAAACTGCTTAAATATGCAATGCTTCCCACTGACAACTGGCAGCCTCAATGCATTGGTAGAATACAATTTCTCATTATCCAGTGTAAGAATCATTTCTACAAAACACTAACGTTTTACCAATATGAGAAGTAGACTGTAGACAGTACATTACATGATACAAGACATATGGCAAATCTACCTCTCAGCTCTGATTCTTCTTCCCTGGAGCGACTTGATGGACGATCCCAAGACAAGGCTGCTCCTCCACTCTGCTCCAGGCATTTCATCTAGCTACCACCCACTGGGCCACAGAGCTCCCACCCATTATAGCTCCATCACTCTATTCTGGAGGAGTTACCAACGGCTTCTGGTCAAACAGCTTCTACTGATCTTTTGAATAAGACTGGTGATTTTGAACAGGCAGTGTTAGTAGCCCAGGCAGGGGTCCTTCAGTGCTGTGACTGACAGAGGGAGAGTAACTGTTTTAGTATTTCGGAACACATGGCAATGGTACATAATCGTCATTCACACCTTATTTCTGGTGAATGAAAGGACAGAGGGTAGGTAGAGTCTAACCAAGAACAGCAGGGAACCTAGCTTGTAAAGGAGTTCAAAGAGTTGACAGTGGATCTGAGATACACAGGTAGGAAACACACTATGTGAAGGGTTAGGCTGAAAATCTGGAGGGGAATTACGATAGAAATCTTTTATGGTAAGAAAGCACATTTTTAATATCACAATCCTAGAGCCCAGACTGATGATTTTTACATGGTCATTTTCAAGGTTGAAAATGAAGGATAATTCATAACTTAAAATAATATCTGCAGATGTTTAGGACTCCAGCTTTGTATTGAGATGTGACCTTGATATTCATTCAGGATTCTGGTGAAGTCATTGCCAAGGACAAAAGTAAAGTCCAGAGCTACTGAACTGAACTGAACTACAGTAATAAATAGATGGAGCCATGCTGCTCATTCAGAACCACATGCTTTGGTCCTTGAACAGTGAACAGACATCTGCTGTATATTGATGTGTGTACTACATACCTGTTAATACCTCTGGTAAAATAACATGGGACTGACATACAGTCAGTTGATCCAGCCTCTGAGTCAGCACCATGGACAGAGACAGTGCAGCAGCAGAGCACAGAGCTTGACTCACTGCTGTGTAGACAAAGCTCTGGAAAGCAGACTGGTTTAGTCACTGCAGTACATCAGCTATTCATCTGTTACCATTTATTCTGTCTTGCTATGATTTAATTAATTCAGCCTTACTTTAAAACTGATTTAGTCAATGATTTATTCTGCTCTCTTCAGTTCAGCTCTACAATGTACAGTACTTTCCCTCTCACAGAAGACTGTCTTGTGCCCATTACACACTCCTCCATATTCCCCATCTGAACCAGATGAACCATTCTGACCAGTGTTGCAGAACAAAGTGGAGGGAGATTTCCCACTTCTATCAAGCAGACCAGAGAGAGACCTCTAACAAATTAATGACCAATAGTGCAAAGTCTAGAGTTCAAAGTCCATAGTTAGAGATGTTTTGGAAAGACCCAGAGAACTGGAGAGGAATTCACTATGAATTTATTCAATGTGTATATTATCTGTACTCCTTGTGTTTTTGTATATTCTACAGTCAAATCCTTAGACAGGTGCTTCTGCTTCCCCTGTGCGTGGAAAAAGTTGTTTGCTGCTACTGCTGATCTGAAGTTTGTTCTTAATACTTTTCACTGCTTTATCATTTTACTTGTTTTTATACTTTTTATTAGTCTGTGGTTTTACTGATTCTATCCTGTTTCTACACTGAGACCAGAAGCTGCTGACTGTCAAATAGCTCTCAACCTACCCAGCTGACATTCCAGTTGTCATCCGACATTGGCCTGCCAGTTTTTTAACATAATTTTTAATCAATCATTTTATCTACATATTCCATGGACCTCATGGATGTTTTTCTAGTGCCTGGAAAGCCATCTACATCCTATATCCTGCTCTACCGCATCCATCGCTATCTTAGCCAGGTTTTTTTTTTAGCCAATGCCACGACCCAGGCAAAGCATCTCTCGGTCCTGGGCTCTTTTGACTGCGGCAATCGAGGTGCCAGTCCGCTTATTTCCCCCGACTGTTCAGCTTCAGTCCCAGATAACGTTTCAACTCTATAAAGCTTTACTCACTTACTTACTTACATAACATGTGCTGCATAGCTTTGTTGCCTCTGATTTTATTCATTCACTTAGAGGTATTCAGCATTCACTTTATTAATTCTCTTTACCAGACCCGACCACAACTACAGAGAGAGAGAGAGAGAGAGAGAGAGAGAGAGAGAGAGAGAGAGAGAGAGAGAGAGAGAGTGGGCAACAGGCTCTTTTCCAGTAACAAGGAAACTGATCAGGTGACAGAAAACAATGCCATGCTTGACCGCAGACTTGAACCATCTGATTCCATCATGCTGTTGTATCGTCCTCTTTTTTTCCTGCACTCTTCCTCTTCTTTTCCTTTTCAGTGTGACTGGGGGACTGAGCAGGGAGGTAACATGCAGTAATAGAGGAGATTGGGGCTCAACCATCAGCACTTAAAGATAAAGAGGACAAGATAGAGGGTGTAATAGAGCACTTCACTTCAATTGTCTCCCCAACCAAATGGATTTAATTAAAACATCTTACTGTACTGAAGAAGAGTTTTCTCTCAGTCAACTACAGATGGGAAAGCTGATGAAGGAAAAATGTTTTTCTGAGTTTGTTGAGTATTGTTTCTCATAACACAGACTTAACTGTGTCAACTATGTGATGTTGATGTGTTTGAGAAGTGTACTGTTTGTCATTTAAGACTGTAAATTATATCTTTATATGTTTAAGAACAGTAGAGTTTGGTAGTAGAGCCTGTATATATATATTGCTTTCATTGACCAAACAGAGTAAAACTATTGTAATAATGTCCTCAATTATGTGCTGATATTAGACAGAACTGTCTAAGTCTATCTGTATTACACCAAATCTCATCTTGTATCAAAATAACATTAAACCCCATTTTCTTTAAACCTCAGCTCCTTTCCATTTCACAGAACAGCAAAGCCAGACCAGAGAGAGAGAGGAATGTGCTGTCACCAACATCAGTATAGTCTACTGCTGTTATAAAAAGACTCAAGAGATGCCAGAGGGAGAAATATGTTTCAATCAGTTTGGTCTTTTGAAACTTCATTTCTGGCTGAACCTCAACCATCAAACGTTATTTCATCTTCTGTTTGTTGTGTGAGTGAGAGGAACTCTATCAAAGTCCAAAAATGCTGCAATATCAGAAAGTTTTACTCTGGCTGATAGATTTCAATCAGAAAACTACTGGAACATGATGTTCTCATCATCCATGATAACTTCATATTCACTTTTTCTTGGGTTTCATTGAATCTTTTGGTCATCGGGGTCTGTTTGTACAGCTTTTCTGAAATCTGAAGAATACTGTAACTGTTTTGTTTTTTTTATCATGCAGGGAACTGCTACAGTATAACTTAAGGGGGAAAACTACACAGTACTACCTAATAGCACCAATCACTGATCATACATTCATGTATACTTGAGAAATGAATTAGTTTGCTGAGAACTCACTGTATGTCTGACAGTGAAGAGGAGACACTGACTGCGTTTACATGGACTTGAATATCCTGGTTATGATCGGGTTTTTGAAGTATCCCGTTTTTGTGTTTGCGCATGTAAACATCATATCCCGATTTCAGAAACCTGGATATGCCCTTATCCCGGTTTTGAGAAACCCGATTATGCTAGCTGGAGTACTCCTAAAGAAACTGGGATACTGTTGCATGTATACATCTTATCCTGGTTTCTGACCGCTGCCGACTACCTGCGCAGGCGCGGCTTCAGCCAAGTGACGGAACAGAAAAACACAAACACTGGCGGCAACGAGAGCGTCTCACTTCTGAGGAAACAGAGTTTTGTCTTTCGGTGATGAAAGAATGAAATATACTTGGCAGTTTAGAGGGGAGAAGCATCGAAATACTGACCTATTCAAGTCTGTAGTATACTGACTACAGGACGCTGGTTTCGCAACACGTACAGTGGAGCAAGTCAGGTCACGGTGGAAAACAGTAAAGAAACATTACTACGTGGCCAAACATCAAAACAAAAGAAGTGGCTCTGATCCAGCAACTTTCAAATTTATATTAAATTTAGTATAAGCCAAAGTGGTCTCATTTTCAATAGCCACAGTCAAATTAATTTAAGGTTAACAGTTACAGAGGAATATCAGATTAACGATTTCAAAATTGCCGGTTTGTGTTGTAAACATCACAGGCGCCTGCGCAAATAGCATGCAGTACTCAGTAACCGGGATACTAGTATTTATCATGTATACGGGGATGTGAATAACCAGATTTCTTTGTGTTCCATGTAAACGCCATATCCCGAATATGATTAAAACCGGGATAAGCCTCATAACCAGGATACTCAAGTCCATGTAAACGCAGTCACTGATCTATTACTATGTAGATCACTGTAGTCAGACTCTTGTGGGACAGTTCTCTATGTGAGGAAACACACAGTAACTATATAAGTGACAATTTATGGTTTATTAATGGCTCACAATCCAAACCTTATTTCTCTGGGACCAATTATTCCACTCACATGGATGGCTCTGCATACTAACATGTACACACCCTGGAGACTCCCACACATTCCACATTAGGCTACCATTATATATATAACTAAACCTAGAGAGAAAGAGAGAGACTTGGATAGAGAAAGATTCTGACATTATGCTTAGTTCTGAAACCACAGTCATATCCAGTAACATAAAACGAGGCCACATTCAATTATCCAACAGTTACTGCATTACAGGTACTGGATCACAGAGCCTGTTGTATTAGTGGTATTTTCAGAGAAATCAATATTAGTATTGATTATTGAACAGTGATTTTTATCACATTGCAGCCCTGTTAAACTGGTTATCATTCCTGTTAACTTTGCAGCTTCTGCTGAATGTGAACAGAATACAGAGATTAATCATCAATATGTTTTCACATTTCAAACCCACAACACACTATTTCTAATCTCTGGTTACACTCCCATCTTATTAACAAGCTATCTGTGTCCTCATTACCCTTTCACATATTTCCCAGTAGACAGATAATATGTTGTCAATACTCTAAATGGCTTATGGTAATAAAAATCACAATAAATCATGATATAGTAGATAAACAGTGAGATATTAATATGAATTCATATTTCCCTTCGAGGAGAAGGATTAGTCAAAAGATATTGGCTCCTTTGATAAGACAACCAGGCAGAAGAGAAGAGAAGAGAAGAGAAGAGAAGAGAAGAGAAGAGAAGAGAAGAGAAGAGAAGAGAAAAGAAGAGAAGAGAAGAGAAAAGAAGAGAAGAGAAGAGAAGAGAAAAGAAGAGAAGAGAAGAGAAGAGAAAAGAAGAAGAGAAGAGAAGAGAAGAGAGTGGTGAATAAGTTCCTCCAGAGACCAACATTAGAGAAAAGCCTTAAGTCTGATATATTGTAGAGGAAAGAAACAGAATTCACCCTGCTGTTCCTTTGAACAGTGAGAACACACATGGGAGAATATGAGATGTAGTGAGTGGGATGTGACAGAAACAAGCACAGTAGTGCAATATACACATGCTCAATTCTCACTATTTTGTAAAATGGGAAAATAGCTGTCTCAAAATCAAAATCAAATCCTTCATATAGGTGGAAAACACAATTGGATGGAATGATTAAGTTGCAGTATAAATCAAAAGAACTTTGAAAATAAAAACTCACGTAGAAAAAGGTCCAACTGTGTGTCTGGCTGATGGGAAGTGGACCGGCTCCAATAAGCCAGTATGAGAGACAGAGGAATGAATGGAGGCTGTCTGACAGACTGAATCAGCCACCTCACCGCCTTCCCGCCTTCCCTCTCTGAATCTATCTAAAGCTTTCTCTGATATTTTAGTCTTGATGGAGACAGAGAGCTGACAGTCTTGGCTGCTGAATTAGGTCTTACTGTACTGCTCGAGTTAGTCTCCAGCTCCATTTTAGGGATTATTGCTGAAGGAAATGAAATCAACACACTTTGATGGAAAGACTAATCCTTGTCCTGCAGGTTAAAATGTAATAACAGTTCAAGTACAAGCTTTGGGATTTCATTATCTAAAAACCTTTGGAATGTGCTGTGTCACAGGTGAAGACAATAGAGGCTGTGTAGTTTCACTTAATGAACAACATTCACACTGAGTGATTTGGATTGACTATACAACTGGTTAGACACTGACTATTAAGAAAAACGTTGAAAACAACCATATTGCTCTTGTCTACACGTTCCAATTTTTCTATGGTACTCATTGGTATGGTAGTATATCATCTTGTTAAACTCTCAATTGGGCCTCTATATGAATGCTCACCTTGGATTATGGCACAAGGGACATTAACATCATATCATGTGCATTGATAAAATGCTCTAGAGAATCACATTTCATTTCATCTAACAAACAGATTTAATTATTTTCTACAGTTCTCATGACAGAAATCCTCCATAACTTGATGAATATGGCTCTTGGATATCACTTCGGCTTTCCAAAGTTTATAAAAAGTTCATCCTCAGATCAGAGGTTCTATCCATTCTCTATATGGATGAAAAAATACAGATATAAAACTCCAGAGTACAGCTGTTATTTGGTTTGGAGCAGAGCCAAATCCAGATGAATGAGCCTTGCTTCAATATGAAGGACATCACTCATATGAGACTTCATTAGAATAATGTAAGTGGCACAGCTCTTTAACACAACGTTGTGTGGACGTCATCATGATTTTGTGTACATGACTAATGCCTCTGCCTCACTGTCTGTGTGTAGGTGTGTGTGTGTGTGTGTGTCATTTCACAGTCAGAGTACTTGGATTTTCTTGGTTGCTTAGTAGACCAACAGAACATTGGTGTCACAAATTCTCTACCGTCCGTGAAGAGTCCTGACCACAGAGCAGACACACACACTCTCTGGGACTCTCTCTCTCTCACACACACACACACACAGACACACACACAGACACTCAAGTAAGCATGCATACTTACAGCCTGCCTCTCAGGAATTAACACACACCACAGTGCTAATTAGCAGCCCTTCTGCTGAAGCTCTAATTGGAGACGGCACTTGTCAGCTGGTTCACTCTGGTGCAATACTGTGTGTGTGTGTGTGTGTGTGTGTGTGTGTGTGTGTGTGTGTGTGTGTGTGCGTGTGCGTGCGTGCATGTGTGTGTGTGTGTGTGTGTGCTTCAGCCACTGAGGGCTTAGGGTCAGATAGCATTGGACCTCCTCCAGTGTAAGAGCAGAGCAGAGGGACCAACAGCTTATTAATATGATGATGAACATGTAAATGAAGGACATCTATGATGAGAGAGAGAGATTAAAGCTGCTGGCTCTCTGGTAACCACAAAGCAGCACAATGCTGAGTACTGAGGTTTAGCAGAAAAATGTCATAATTACATTTCTTCTTATTGCATGTTATCTTTTAGTAGATCCGACCCCACTTCTCTCTAAGCCTGATTCCTTTAAGTCTAGTTGGGTTACTGAGATGTCAATCCTCCCTGTGGAAAAGCCCAGGGACAGAGACCAACACACTTTGAACTGGATCTGAACCAGAGAACACACTGTAGTTTGATGTAGTTCTCTCTGTGTCTCTGTCTCTCTCTGTCTCCCTTCTTGAGAAGCGACACTTTAAAATATCTGACCTCTGAGGCGATGCAGGAGACGTCAGGAGACAGTCAAACTAAAACAGACCAAAGTTGTGATTTGGATTAGTTCAAAATTAGTTTGTATGTTCAGCCAGTGACTGAGAGAGAATTTGTGTGACTGTAGAAGCATGAGAAATATTTTAGGATGCATCACTGTATTTTAATAAAAGAAAAGAGTTATAAAAAAAAGTTATTGTCGGTTGCAATGTATCCATTTCATGAGGAGGGTGACCTCTATATGGGACCAAATAAACATGGTTGGATTACATGGAAGTCAGTGAGTCTTACATAAAAATCTGACATCAAAATCTATGATGAATATCAGCTGGCTAGCTTAGTAATGTAATTATTTAGTCACTGTCAAGTTAATTGAAGGTTCAAAAACATTTTGGTTCAAAAACATCTTCAGCCAAATTTTGACTAGATTTATCAACTGGAATTGGTTTATCTAATGTTACCTTAGATGGATCTGGTCCCGTGAATTTGTTTATATTTGAAATTGTAACATTGTCTTACCCTCCTGGTTTTCTGTTTTTATATCAAAGAACACAAAAAACACAATATCTTTTTCCAACGTTGACTTTCACAGTGATGCATGATGAATAAGCTGACAGACAACTCTGTCTGTTTCTCATTACTGCCCAATTATTGGTTGTCAAGTCCATGTGAGTGGGGTTTTATAGTGTTTGTAGTGGTGGAGACAGGCTTTCATGAAGCTGCCATATTAGAAGAGACAGGAGACAGCTGCTCTTTTATGTCTCTGACATCTGTTGTTGGTGCCATGGTGCAAATCCCTTTGTATAGGTTCCCTTTGTATGGTTCACTTTACTTGCCTTCTATTCTCTATTCCCCATTAAGACTCAGGTAAAGGTTTCACACCTCGTCTTCATATGGTGACACATGTTTGTCTGACATAGAGATGTTGTCATAGAGCTGGACTTTGTAGTGTTGAGCCAAGCATTTAGTATGGATTACATTTTGTGCATTGTGAATGCAAGAGAAAGCCTCTTGAATAACACAGACCATATTCATTTCAGGAAATTAAGCTGCAGAATAGTTTTCGACAGTAAAGTGTCTGACTGAAAGTTTAGCTACTTGACTCCTCATCCATCAAGTATCAGGACACATTACAGAATGGACCTATATTGATCTAACATGCTAAAAATATGACACCACATTACACAGCATTCTCTCCTCTCTATGCTGTGACCTCCAGAACTGTATCATTTACAGTAAAGTTGCAGATACTCTGCAGTAGTCGTACTGTGAAGCTAATGACTCTTGGAGCTCTAGTTTCCCTGTTGGTCTCTGTCCTGAATAAAGCGCTCCTTTGTCTATTTCTAGTGACGCCACCCCAGTGGCTTCCATCACACAGGCCTCCAGTTGACTATCTGTGATTCTGCAGAGAGCGTTTGATTTATGACTGTTTTCCTCTTGTTGTACTTGGACACTCTGCTCCACCCCACCAGAGTTTTCAGCTAGCTAACAAACCCTTTAGAGAACGCTTCCCTAAAGACTTTGGTCTGTTTTAGTGTGAAGAGAGGTGGGTCTATTATCTACAAAAAGAGAAAATGAAATAGGACTTAGCAGAAGAAAATTAAATCTTTCTGCTAAACCTCAGCACTATACAGCATTGTGTTGCTTTGCTGTGAGCAGAGAGCCAGCAGCTGTAATCTCTATTCATAGATGAGGGAGAGGAGGAGGAGAGAAAATGATCGATAGCCAGTTAAAGGAGAATAGTGGGATATTGTTGGACTGTTGGTGTCAGTGTTCAGCCGTCTGGAACAACAACAACAGATTAAGAAAAGCAGCCGCTGGAGTGATGGTTCGTTAATTTAAAGCTGCACTCAGGAATTAGATGTTGTTACATTAGAAACACTGTCAGAACTCAACATGAAATTGTATTTATATCCAGAAAAGAACAGTTTAAAGCTAGGAGATCATTAGCATGTTCATACAGTACACAGGCCTGGCAAACTGCCTAATGTAAAAACCAAGCAACTGTACCATGGTTCAGTCATTAGAAATACAGCTAACATCAGGGAAGCTAACATTGTTTTTCTCACAAACATATTTTAAAACCCACTGCTACCTTCCAGCAACATCTAACAAGAAACTTTTCTGGACATCACCATTAAAATCTGGGTTTACAGACAGCTTTTTATCTATACTGAACTTCACCATGTTAACTGTGAAAGGATGTGGACACCACAGCAGGCTGACACGAAATGAGAAGAACAAAGGTGAGAGTAAAGGAAGGATAACTAATGGTGTTTTGGTCACAGACATCCTATAAAAACATCCAACAGGTTTAAAGAGAAAGAAAGAAAGAAAGAAGAAAGAAATAAAGAAAGAAAGAAAGAAAGAAAGAAATAATTGAAAGAAAGAATGAAAGAAAGCTTCACATTCGACCTGTGATGTCTGTGACTTCATGTATGAATAAACTGGTAGAAACAGGATGACATCATCAATAATTTAGACTAATGCTCATCTCCTTCACTGGTATTTATTGCTCCTATGAGCTGAATAATCAATGGGATTACAGAGTGTTCTGATTGATATTCATATTACTTTCCTCCATGAGTCTTTAGTATAATATATTAAGACTACAATGCTTTTAATTCACTGCCAACCCATCCAGCAATTTATTCTCCAATTCAATTAAAATAATAAGACTGAGCACTCTGAGCCTCTGTCCCAGCCTGGAGAAACCACACTGCTGGGACATTTTGAACCTCTGTGTGTTCAGCTCTGGGACTGTGTTGACTGGCTCCACTGTGTACACTGTCTCCACCAGCACCTCACTGACATGCAGGGAGAGGGGACTGTGTTATCTGTCATGGCCGACCACAGCTTGAATTCATACAACACATGCAGCCATGACAGACCAATGGAAAGAACACACAGGGACTTTGGTTCATTGAACAGTAGAGGATCTAGGTGGGTGGATGTATAGCAAAAACTGTGTGTGTGTGTGTGTGTGTTTGTGTGTGCGTGTGTGTGTGTGTGTGTGTGTGTGTGTGTGTGTGTGTGTGTGTGTGTGCAGGCCTGTGTTTTTACGTAAGACAGTCTGTTTTTTAACATGACTGTGACATTTCCCAATGCTGTAGTGAGTCTGTGGGGAAAGGACACACTGAACCACTAACAGAGCGGAAGAACACATTTATTCCTGTGACTCAAAATCAGTGGAGTGTGTCTGTGTGTGCGTGTGTGTGCGTGTGTGTGTGTGTGTGTGTGTGTGTGTGTGTGTGTGTGTGTGTGTGCAACATCGATTTGATAAGGCTGTTTTTATACCACAACATCTCTAAGACCCAACAAGACAAGCTTCTGTTTCCCTGGGGCAATGAAAACAGTTTCACTCCACCTACATACTGGATCTCTCTTTCTCTCTCACTATCTTTGTCTCTCTACCTCTCCCCCTTCTCTCTCTCAGCCACTTCCAACTGTTGGATTCAGCTGCATTTCCTGAACTGATTGAACAGAGATGGAGAGTCCTCAGTTGTTCTCCTGAGGATTCTCCTGTTGAGTCTCTGCGGACTTGTTAGCTCGTCCACTTCCATGTCTCCTGCCAGACCAAGTCCTTTCTCCAAACCGTGACCACCGGTCATGTCGGCCATGTCTAACTGTGTCTCTGACCCGTATCTTCTTTGCTTCATCTGGCTCAGTCAAAACACTGCTGTCATCACAACTGTCAAACCATGCAGGGATTGTGTAAGTGGTGTGAAAGGCAGATAGTTGGAGATGCTGCTGATGTGGTGACCACATAACGACTGCAGTAACTCATGTCCACTACAGGCTGTCTGGCTCTGTCAGGCACAGTGATGCTCTTATCTGTATGCTGTCAAGAAGTTCATACTGTAGCATCAAACAAACCCCAGTTGTCACTCACTTGCTCTTCTTATTTGTATACTTGATTTTTTATTTCAACCAAAGGAATAGTCCAGGAGTGTATCAGTCCACAATATCCTCTTAGGGGAACAGTATAAGATTATACATGTGCATTCAGTGTTATAACACATCACACCAAAAGGGATAATCTACAGTGAGCCGGAAGAGGCTTCATTTGCAATAACAACTGGCTCTCTGTGCGTAATCCTTCTTATTATACCGCTAGTTACCAAATACATGAATCATTTGGCATGAAACATTGATTTAAAGTAACTTTATTACAAGCTAAATCAATTTACAAGCTTCCACCAAAAAATTGTTCAGCAGGACTGCAACCATAGAAATGTCCGTAGCTAGCGTCCATACCTACACTGTAGCAACACAAACACATGTAGTGAGATTGATGTTCAGCCTCTAACCAGCAATCAAACCCTCTGTGCTCTGAATAAATTAAACATAATATCGGAAAAATGTTCCATTCTAACCTCACTTAGCTGAGTGTTTGTCTGCAGTAACAGGAGTAATGTGTTTTAGGCACAAGGTGTTGCTCGTTAATCTGATTAAAAATCAACAAAATGGACCAGACTTTGTGACTGCAGAGTGAAATGAAACATCAGTCGGTTATTCATAAATAACCGACTGATGTTTCATTGCGCACTAGGTCTACTAGGTGGTTGCTACGGTGTTTCTAGGTGGTTGCTAGGGTGTACTAGGTGATTGCTGGGGTGTTTCTAAGTGGTTGCTAAGGAGTTCTTGGTGGTTGCTAGGGTGTTTCTAGATGGTTGCTATGGTGTTGTAGGTGGTTGCTAGGGTGTCCTAGGTGGTTGCTAGGGTGTTTCTAGGTTGTTGCTGGGGTGTACTAGGTGGTTGCTAGGGTGTTTCTAGGTGGTTGCTAGGGTGTACAAGGTGGTTGCTAGGGTGTTTCTAGGTGGTTGCTAGGGTGTACTAGGTGGTTGCTAGGGTGATTCTAGCTGTGTGTGTGTGTGTATGGCTGACTATACATGTACTGGTACTGGCACATACTGGTACACATACTAGAACTGGTATTATATACGCACCAGAAAAAAGTTGCATCGGAAAGTTGAATACAAGCAACAGAGTTCCCAACATGTGCTACAAGATGCAACTTGAACAGAGTTTCTAGTGCAAACAGTGTTGCCGGAGATAGCGCAAGAATTTTTGGGGAGAAAAGGAAGAATGGCAATTTCTATTATGTGCTTGCTTACAGCAAATCCACTAATGATAATAGACCTTTTTAGCATTCTGAAATGAGGTCTGCAGTCTTCTTTTTGATCCTTAGGTTTTATGCTTTGTGCAGTTCTGCCAATGAGGCAGCTGAACCTGACAAACACTTCATCACACCATATGGCTGTCACTGTATGAATGGGAACAACACAAACAAGCTGCAACACACTCAAACTCAACACAATCCAGTGTAAGAGGAAAATTGAAGTACTGGGATGATTCAGCTATGGAAAACTACCTGATATTTTGGGATGAAGTGGAGTCACTATATCTTAAAGGATTAATTTCACAACATCCAGCAGTTATGGTAGTATTAAACACCTCCAAAGAGCAGTCCCAGTATCCAGTTTTAAAATAAAACAAAGAAAAACTGTCCCCATCACCACTTTATGATAATAAGACACTGCTCTCAATGTATCTCATTAACTTTGACTTGACTTTGTCTCCTCGATGTTTGGCTGGGGAAACTCAAGGGACCAGAGAGCTTAAGAACCTTATGGGATGGTAATGATTGTTCCAGGTATTAGTCAAACCCTCAGGTGTTACCAGGGAAACTGAGTTATGGCTTGTGAAAAACTTTAGATTTTGATTACAAAATGCATGAAAATATAAATTAATGGTCTCAATTTTTTTTTCTTTGGCAAGTGACCATGGTATAAGCGGGATAATGCCCGACGGTTGCTTCCACGGACCTCCGCTGCGCGTCGGACGGTTTTGGCCTCCCCGTCGTCCATTAATTCCTGATAATGGACACCTCGTCGGGCATTATCCCTTACGTGAAACACAGCACACACACATAAGCCCATATGTACACCCTCACACCTCATTAGCATAAGAACTAGTTGTTTTTTACCTGTTTAAAGATCCACAGATGAAGGTTCAGGATGGAGCAGAGCAGGAGACAGCATCCCAAAAAACAGAGGGAGAGAGAGAGAAAAGGACTATTAACAAGAAAACACCACATGACATGAAGTGAATCATTTTAAAGCCACTGCAGTAAACCAAACAAGAACTTGTAAAATTACAGTTCACTTGTATAATATAAGTCCCTCTCCTTGGAAAAGGTTCCAGGGCTTTGGAAGACCATGCTCTGATGTTTTAGATCTGAACTCAGAGACATGCAGTTCCCTCCCACCACAATAAACTGGATCCAAGACTATTTAACAGCTAGACTGCAGTACGTCAGGTTGAGCAACATCACATCTAAGATAACTGTGTGCAATACCGACACCCCTCAAAGAACTGTACTGTCCCCATTTCTGTGTAGTTGGATGCCTCACAGCTGGAATGGACAGTGAGTACAGGACAGTGATTACTGACTTTGTGGCATGGAGTGAGAGGAACTCTCCTAAACTCTTGTAAACATCAGCAAAACAGCATACATTGCTAAACAATCTTGTCAAGAAGGCTAGTTCCACTATTGGGGGGGCTTTTGAGCCCCTTTTTGTTGTGATTCAGAACACAGTGGAAAATAAGACTAGAGCCATCATGCAGAATTACATGCACTCTCTCCACTCTGTCCCGATGAGCCACATGTCCTTTTTTAGTGGTCGTTTTACTGCACCTAGTAAGTGTTCCACTGAGCACTGTCGACACTATTTTATACCTACTCCAATCCACACTTTAATAGCTTATAGACATAGCCTGTAGAGTGTTTTACTGAGTGTTTTACTGAATGTTTTGTGATGTTTCTTTCTTTCTTTCTTTCTTTCTTTCTTCATGTCTACTGGGTGTTGCTGTGAGACAACCTAACTTCCTCTTGGGGATTAATGAATCTACCTACCAAACTATAAGTGAAAAAATTGGACAGCACGACTGAATATGTTTGATGGAGACAGAGAATGTGGTTCTACTTCAGTCAATCCCAGTATAGCAGCTGAACACTCTCTATCTCTGTCTCCTCTGTTTAGACTAATTAGCTGATTCCTCTAGTAGGAACAGAGGTTGACAGGATCTGGTCCTGCCAGGCTGAGATAGTGTGTGTGCCAGGTCTGCCTGGCATGGCAGCGTGGGAGAGGCTGGCCTGCTGGTCAAGCCTGAGATGAGGTGATGAGGGCTTGATCATAGTAGCAGATACAGTTTGAACAGATTGATGCTTGATGATGAGTGGGACGGCAGAGAAGAGAGCAAAACAAAGCGGGACTTTGTAGAAGGGATTTAAACACATATGAAAGCTCTGCTAAGAAACAATACAATATCATGAAATTGCATGTGGCCTAAGAGGATCATGGCTTGGTCACAGTTATTCTCTGTGTACCAGTTGTATCCCCAATCTGTTGCAACAAGAGTGGATTGTGGAGGTGGAAAGATACTGAACCACACTTCCAATAGAGAGAAGCTGAATACTTCACATGGACAATGAGTGTGTATCTGTGAGTGAGAAAGAGAGAAGAGGGAGGAAGAGAGAAAGTGAGAGAAGAGAGAGAGAGAGAGAGAGAGAGAGAGAGAGAGAGAGAGAGAGAGAGAGAGAGAGAGAGAGAGAGAGAGAGAGAGAGAGAGAGAGAGAGAGAGAGAGAGAGAGAGAGAGAGAGAGAGAGAAAGCTGAAAGCATCTGACATTAACTCTGAGAGGATCCACTGGTGACTCAGCATTGATGGAGACAAATTATTTTGTAACTTGTAAGGACAGTGAGAGGAGACAAGAGAGATCACAGAAAGAGAGAGTGATGAAGAAGAAAGCACAACTCTAAAACTCACTGGTGATTTTGAAACTTCAAAACTAGACAGAGAAAGTGAGTGAAAGAAACTACTCTACTGCAAGACATTTCTTCTCTCTTATTTTCCTTCATATCATAGCAGGTGGCAGTCTGTTTGTGTGTACTGTGTAATGTAAGTGCATTAATTAGAGTGTGTCTACGAGTCTTTGTGTGTGTGTGTTTAGTGCAGCTGTGGGGCTATTTGGGGGTGCAGGGGGTCTTTCTTTTGAATAAATGTCTTAGTAACTAAGATGGAAAATCTGTTGATATTAATGTGAGCAACTGATAAATAAAGAATTGTGGCTCTGATGCATTAAGATCACACAGACAGACTCTAAGAGCAGAGATTATGCTTTTATTTAGTGAGGCAAGTCCATATCCCAGCATGCAAGCAAACAAGCAAACACATTGCACAGAGAAATGTTTTTGTTTTAAACCAGTCCCATAATGGTCATAGTCCAGTACACCAGCCCCATAACGGTCTAATCCTTAGGCTTGTTTTCAGACCTAAATTGATTACTTTACTGACTTGCACTTGCAACTCGCTCTCTAAAGTAACTAAACAGGATAATTGTATGATTTGGCTTCATGAATTGCTGCAAAGGAGAGAGGGGCTGGGAGACTTAAGAGAGGGGAAGTCTTTGTCAAATAGTGCCAGGTTCTTCTGGACTTCTGTGGTAAGATATGCAGCAAACAAAGCATTTACCAAATTCTCCCGCCCCCTTCTTTCATAGAACTTTAATTTCATTGGTTGAAAATCTTCTATTATCTGCATCTCTACAGAAGCCCTGAAAGGCTAGGTAAATTTATATTTTTATCTCGAGTTACTAAGTCGTTTGGATGAGTTATGCTTCCAAATGACTTAGTAAGTGCACCCCTTATCCCTCCCAATGCCCTACATTGTTATACATTGACTTTAATTGTATTAAATAGATTTTATATACTACTATCCTGTTACATGCTATCATTGATGTGTGCAGAATCTGTAGAATCGTGTATCTAGTATCCATTATTTATTTGACTTTATCGTTTGCAAATGCTTTAGCAACATAGATCCTTTCTCTGCGATCTCAATGAGGCAGAAGTGAACTGAACTGAACTGAACTGAACTGAACTGAACTGATTTGATTTGAGAGGACAGGACCAAGGACTGGACACTGAGGGGACACACGCCATCCCTCTGGCTGACCAAGAGAAGAAACACTGACTAGATAGTGTCAGAAAGTTCACATCATGTGAGGAGACCAGTGGATGTGTCCTTCATTTAAACTGGGGACCGGAGGGTACTGGCCTACATAACATTAATTTGAATACAACTGCTCTGCTATATTCAAGGGAAACCATGTAAGTCAAAACTACAAATACATGGATAGAAGTAAAAGGCAATCTAATTTACATTATCAGGTGATTTAATTTTCATTTTCTCCATTATAAAAGTCATCAGCTCACCATCTGCTGGGCTACAGTGTTGATCAGCATGGCAGACGTGTTGTGGTCTAATAGGATCAGACAGGCGTGGAGAGACGCAGGATAAGAAACAGCCCTGCTCCACCCAAGGTAGCTGGACTGATGTCAGGAGAATAAACAAACTACCTCTGATTTATGAACACACACACACAGAGACAGACGTGTGTATGCATGAATGCAGGCAGGCGTGGAAGTACATCATACTACACAGACAAATGGCCACAAGTCACATTTAAATGCATGAGAAGCTATTTACATACACAAAAAATACACAGACTGATGGTCTCCCATCTGGATCGTCATCATTCATCAGGACTTTAATCTTCCTATGCTTGTTGGATTAAATTGATTAATAATAACTAATTGTAACAAAGTAATGACATAATGTACATTAGGGAAAAAAAAAACAAGTAGTCTATTATTACAAATATGAAAAGCTCTTATTAATCCTTTACTCAAAACATTGATCACAGCTGTTCAGATCATAAAAGTTGATGAAGTTTTAGAGTACTTGGCAAATGGCAGTGAATCTCTTTCTGTTATGTTCAGATGTGTCTGTGGTGTGGAAGAGTTATTTGTGTTTAAGTAGTTTTACTTCTCCTAACATACTATAAGGAGAGATCAGCTAGTTGGCTTTGATATCTAATGTAAATCTCCTTTCAGCTGTCAGGGACAAAAAACATTCAACACAGGAGAGAAATCGGGCTCCAACAATAGAAGAAGAGGTGCAGCCACAGAAATGGTGTAAAAGTACAAAATGGATGGGTGCCTCTCTCTCTTTATTTTTTTTATATAGAGAATATTAAAAACGTCTGTTATGATGATCTGATAAAGGCATCACCCTTCTTTTTTTTAATATTCTCTGGCCAATCAACATTTCTTTTATCTCTCTCTCTCTCTCTCTCTCTCTCTCTCTCTCTCTGCTCATTTAGAAAGCACTGGCATTCAATATCATTAACTCAAGTCATCACAGCTCAAACCCAATTAACACACAATTCCCCAGGTGCAAACACTAAGAGTCAAAATTGTTCACACACCAATCAGAACCTCAGGATAAATACATAGATAGATAGATAGATAGATAGATAGATAGATACAGTAGATAAAAGGGCCATGGGTCCATTCACTTGTTTTGGAACAATGGATCCACAAAGACCTGAAGGTAGAGGAAGAGGACACAGGAGGAGGTGGAAGAGGAACAGGAAGGGCAAGGGGACAAATAGTTTCTGGATGCTGAGGCAGAATAAATGTGATTTCTTTCTTTATGTACAAACTGTTTTTTTTTCATTGGTTTATATTGGTAAATACATGGAAATTATTTTACTGTATTCTACGTTCTTTATCAGTTGCATATTTTTACAGTACATTTACTTTTTCCCTCAATTTCAGGTTATTTTACTACAGTACATTGAGGAATTAAACATTTTGAAAATGTATACATGTGTTGTGTCTTTATATTGTGTTCATCATGTAAAGAGGTTGTTCTGGGGGAAAACCATAAGTGCCATTATTCATTGCAGTAACAGGTTTTTACAGTAGTGTTTTGAATTGATCTCACCAGTGTGTAATGGCTACTTTGTAGTGTATGTGTATTTGATGGCTTTTGTGTGATGTCTGAAGGCAAAGTTTGGTTTAGATGTAAGATTACATGGTTTTGAGTGGAGAGTTTGGTTTTGACATGGAAGTTTGAAGTTTGTGAAGATGAGTGTGCAGTTATGCATTTGTGTTTAGAGTTTTGGGAAATAATAATACATAATTTCAAGAAATGTGTCTTAGCAATCAAGAAAAACTGTAATAACACCTAATAGACTTTTCCGTCTCGGTATTCCTATATCAACCCTGCCCTCCATAAGAGTTAGTGCTCACCTTGAATCTCTCTCTTTGTACACTAAAAAGCAGGCCTGAAATCTTGGTGTAATTATGGATTCACAGCAACATGGTCACCTGGGACTATTAGAAATGTATAAATAAAAATAAAAAAATAAAAAAAACATTCACAACTGTAGAGGATCTATTGTAACTACACCTTGCACTATTAAAGGAGGATGAGTGCATAAGCAGAAATCTGAGGATGACCTCACAACCACTATCCTGCTGTCAACAACTTGTTCACTAGGTGGTCCAACTAAAGCCCTATTCGGACAGGATTAATTTTCAGGACAATGTGTAAGTAATTGCTAATGATTATTTGATTGATGTTAATGTCTTCATGATTAATAAGGTATGCCATACATGGAGCGCCCCGGTGGCTCACAGAGTGGAGCGCGTACCATATAAGGCTCAGTCCTGGGACTCGCGACCTGGGTTTGAATCCGGCCCGCGGTCATTTCCTGCATGTCTTCCCCTCTCTCTCTCCCATACCTTCCTGTCTCTGTCCAATAAAGCATAAAAATGCCTAAAATAAATCTTAAAAAAAAAAAAAAAAAGGTATACCATGCACTACAAAAGACTCAGCAGACACTGAAAAGACTTATAAGCAGACTTATAAAAGCCCAGCGGTATAACTGGGAAGACTGATAGACAAGCTAATATTGGAGGAGAAAAACAACAGCAACAAAGGAAATTATCACTCAAAGCTTGATAAAGTCTCCCATTTGCTGTAATTTCAGGTTCTAATGATGTGGTTATTTTCAACATTTGACAGGTTTTCTATTTAATATGAGTCATGAGTGACATGCATATTAACTGACAGGCTGTTGTCAATACTCAGTCAACTGTGTGGAGTCTAGGTGGGTATTAAGATCCACTGCTGATGGAGGCTGATCATCATCATTTGTCAGATAAATAACATCCTTTGGAATTAAAATGGAAACTCAATGTCAAACTCAATCTTAATTTAATGTCACGCATTTGACATATACGTAAATGTTATGTTATTTTAAAGGCAGTATTCAGAAGGTCTGAGTTTTCATATGAATGTCATGATCAGAGGAACATAATGGAATATTACCTGTCACCCAATGTATTAAAAATCAACTGAAAAGGTGGCATTACTTCAAAATGAACTGTAATCAACTCCATTCATCAGTCAATGTTGGAAAGACGTCTCCATGACTTTATGACATTAAGTGGAATTTTCTGAAAAATCTAAAAACATACAATATAATCAAGTCTATAAACACAGCAGTTAGCTGAGACAATGTGGAAAAGCTTTAAATATGAGTCACATGTTTTCTGTTTCTAAAGTCTATGGTTCATCAGTTTCCAGAGAGGCCCAGTGTGATGATCTGAAACAGCAGGCCTGGGACCTCACACACACACACACACACACGCACGCACACGCACACACACACACACACACACACACAGAGGAGGCGACCCTCACAATGATTGGCTTTTCCTCTCCGCTTGGTTCCACCTAGCCACCTGTCACTGACTCATAATAAAGTGTTGAAGGTTAGAGATCTATTTACTGAAGCTGGCTTTTACAGTCCAGATTATGACAAACAGAGTGGACTGTACAACATGTCAACAGTCTGAATAAGGAGAGAGTCGTGTGTCTGATTCTTCAAACAAGCCAGCATGCAGAGTGCTGGAGCCTTGTTCCACTTGAAAGTGTGTCCTTCAGAAATTCTGTTCCATTTGGAGGTTTTAGTGAGGGAGAGAGGGCTCATTATGGACTGAAGGGTATGCAAAGGCACTCGACAGCCGCTTCTAGCAGCAACCAGGAGACAAACACTCATCAAAGACCTCTTCACCTCGCTCTGACAGAGGAGATGCTGCCCAGTTTAATGTCTGTACAACTGAAGAGCAAATGACTTGGACACTGCTGTGATGGAAATGTATTCAACAGCATTACAAAACATCTCACATACTTGAATTCAAAATGATAGCTAAATTACAAACACATTTGGGATTTTTTAAATTGTAAATCTGAAATCACTGTCATTGAATTTCAGCCACTTTGCATCAACACGTTTGTGTATGTGTGTGCGTGTGTGTGTGTGTGTGTGTGTGTGTGTATGTGTGTGCTGTTAGAGAGAGCCCTTATTCCTTCATCCTGCCTGGTAAAAATGTGAAAATGTGATGAGGTGTTTCTACTCTCCTGCCAGGACCTTCACTACAATCACTGCCTCATAGGCTTTAATTAGGCACGCACACACACTATGACTTTGCATAGTAATGTCTCCATAACAGTTTCATAAAATGGATTTTCCAAATGATTTCACAAGCTGAGAGAGAGAGAGAGAGAGAGAGAGAGAGAGAGAGAGAGAGAGAGAGAGAGAGAGAGAGAGAGAGAGAGAGAGTTCAAACAAGAATAAGAGGTAGAAAGGTGTTGTGGTTACTAATGTGATGCTTTCAGGAGAAATAAACTATATGGAGCTGCAAAAGTGATAATCCAGGAAGTAAGTATGACAGGATCATTTCAGTGTGAAATTTACATCCCAGATTACAGAAGCCCTAGGCAAGGTGAAAAACGTTAGTTATGTTACCATAACTCCAGATTCTATGAGTATAGGCGTAGCCCTCTAAGAGCTGTCGCTCTTGGGTTTATCCCTCGATTTTCTTTCCCGCCACTATACGCTACAGTGGCAACACTCAGGTCCTCAACTATAGAATATACAGCGTCGGAAACTGACTGGAGTTATGGTAACATAACTAACGTTCTATTTCGTATAGGCTTTGCCTTCTAAGAGCTGTCGCTATTGGGTTAAGGGCGAAGCTGATGTCGTCAATGCCCACTGAGACACCAAGGACCTCAAGCAGATAACATACACCACTTCACAACCCTATAATGCGAAGAGTAATAAGGCAGGAAAACACTGACTGTGCCATGGTTGACCTCATGTCAACCTTGTGTGGAAAAAAAAGGCGAGTGATAGAACACTCGCTCCACACAACCCTACCATTGCAGAATGTGAGACGTTGATTACGTATCGTAATGATCCCTCATGCAGCCCACTAATCTGCGATGATTAGATTGGAGGCACCCCGTAAAAACGCCAGATCTGACAACGCGTCATCTGCGGTCTAGCACGTTTAAGACTGAATGAGTCAAAGAGGACTCAGAGACATTGCGCAGATAGAAACAGATAAAAGGGCACAGAGAAGCCCAAGATGCCGCTGCGCAGATGTCTGCCATTGCTATCCCTCTGAGGAGGGCCGTAGATGATGACAAGTCGTGGAGTCTTGTGGAGACTCGTGGAGTGCGCCCAGACGCCCTGCAGCGGCTCGGCTCCCGCCGCACTGTAGGCTTGTGTGGTGGCATCACATAGCCAGTGCGACAGACGCTGTTTTGACAGAGCCGAGCCTTGTGAATGCCCTCTGTAATGAACAAACAGCTGCTGTGTCTGTCAGATGTTTGCTGTGCGCAAAACATACTGAGACAAGCGCGCACTGGGCAGAGTCGGTGAGACGCTTCCTCTGCCTCATTTCTGTGAGGCGGGGGGAAGAACCCATTGAGGGAAATTATTCTTGACCGAAAGGAGTTTGTTAGGACTTTAGGTGTGAATGAGGGATTTGGCTGTAAAGTCGCTGCGCTCCCGTCCTCTCCAATAGAAAGGCACGCATAAGTCACTCACTCTCTTAGCCGACGTCAGGGCTAGGGGGAGCGCTGTTTTCAGGGATAGCATCTTGAGAGAAATTTGGGCTATCTGCTCGAAAGGGGGACCCCCCAGAGCGCGCAACACCAAAGGTAAATCCCACTGTGGAGCTAGAGAATGCACGACAGGTTTCTGTCGTCTGACTCCCTTTAAAAAGCGCTTCACCAAGGGATGCACGAAAACTGATCTCTCTCCATAGCCCTCGTGGCAGGATGAAATGGCTGCAGCATACGCTTTGATTGTAGATGGAGCCAAATCGTTATCTACCAGCATCTGAAGGAAGGTTAACACGAGAGGCAGAGGACACAACGTGGGATCTGAGCCTCTCTCCACACACCAGCGCTGAAAACCAGACCATCTACCCATGTAACATGCTGTAGTAGAAGGGGCTCTCGCACCTTGGATAGTGCGCACCACCGCAGGGGGCAGACCTAACCTTTCCAAGCTCTCCCATTCAGCGGCCAGGCCCACAGTTGTTGGCCTATTACCGGGAGGTGGAGGATTGCACCGTCCAGCTGTGACAGTGCGTCTGCACCATGGGAGCTGCCACGGTTTCCCCGCCAGCAGCTGCACCATGATCGGGAACCAAGACGTGCTTATGTGTTCTGGTGCCACCAGAGTGCAACCACAGTGCGCATTGCGCATTCTCTCGTGAGGCGAACAGATCCACCTTCGCCTTCCCGAACCTGTCCCACAACATCTGAACTAGTGTGGGACTCAGTTTCCACTCGTTGTGGGAGGGACCGCCGCGAGACATCAAGTCCGCAGCGCGGTTCTGTACCCCCGGGATGTACACCGCTCTGATGGAGAGCAGGTGTCTGTGAGACCACAGCAAGAGGCTCCTGGCTATCGCCAGCAGCCGGGCTGAGCGCACACCGCCCTGACGGTTGATGAATGCTGCCGCTGTCATGTTGTCTGTCCTCACTACAACATGGCTGTTTGTCAGCATCGGAACAAAGTGCTTCAGCACTTTGAGTCCCGTGGACAGTTCCAGACAGTTTATGTGGAGGGAAGGAGGATTCTCCCATTTCCCCCCCACAACTTGAGACTCGCACAGCCCTCCCCAGCTGGAAAGAGACGCGTCTGTGTATTGGGTCAAGACGCAGGCGGTTGAACCATCTCTGAATTTTCCTCATGTGGAGGAGTCCCAAGGGAACCACCACGTGACTTGCAGACATCATGCCTATCAGACGCATCACAGACAGTACCGTCACCACTCTGTGAGGAGCGATGTGAGACAGCAGAGAGCTTAGCGCATCCAGCCTGACTGGGGACAGCTTGGCTCTAATGGTGGCGGAGTTCAAGTCAACACCCAGGTAAATTAACGACTGGGTGGGGAGCAGAGAGCTCTTTTTCCAGTTCATGGCGAAATCCAGTGTTTGCAGATGCTGTACAACTTCCACTGTGTGGAGTCCAGCTATCTCCTGGGAGTGAGCCATAAGGATTAGGTCGTCTAGGTAGAACAAAACCCTGATCCCTTTCCAGCGTAATGGCTCCAGCGCCATTTCCATATACTTGGAGAAGGTGCGCGGAGCCAGAGAGTAACCGAATGTTAACCGGTTGTACTGGTATTGGATTCCCTGGAAATAGAAGCGCAGAATTTTCCTGTGCTTGAGAATGACAGGGATGTGGAAATATGCATCTCTCAGGTCGATGGATGTGAACCAATCGCCGGGACGCACACATTCCAACACATGTCTGATTGTCAACATGTGAAAAGGCCGCTTCATAATGTATTTGTTGAACAGGGACAGGTCCAAAATCGGCCTCATCCTGCCTGTTTTCTTTGGTGTGAGAAAATAGTGGACCCCTCGTTCTCCTCTCCTGGATGCCGTTGTGTGAGAAAACCTGTCCTCACACACGTCCGCTTGTCTCTGAGGAGGGGCAAAGATGATGTCAGTAGAACGGTCCAATGAACAAGGGAGCGGAGTGTTTGGAAAACCCTGCTCAACCTCGCTCTCGCTCGGGTTGAGCTCGCTGCCCTGCGTTTTGTGTATGCAGCGGCGAGTCTCTGTTGAGTGTGGGGAGCGTGAGTCTGTGTGAGAGAAGCCGCAAACAGCTCAGAGGGAGTATAGGCGGACTGGCTGAAAGGAAAAAGCTCTTTAGGAAACAATGGGTGGGCCGTTGTGTTTCGGTTCAGCCATAGTGAGACTCATGATCCCCACGTCCCGTCATTGCCACTGACGCATTTGTTTGCGAGGAGGCTTGACGGTGGGGTTGGGCCAGGTACTCGCTAGCCATCGGATCTTGCCTGGGCGGTGTGGAGCCTGCCGAGTCGAGGTCGCCGGCAGAGGATACCGTGATTGGGGAGGTGGTGGTGCTGCAGCGGGTGCTCATGGGGGCGCAGCTGCAGCAGCGGGTGCAGGGCGCCTCCTCTTGGGGCGAACATCCCTGTGCATCGGATGAGGCGGAGGTGCAGTTCTGCCCCAAAAGGTGTGTTTCCTCACCCTCTCCGCTTCCTCGGCCGCTTCCTGTAGGTGGGCTGTGGCGCTTTGGAGGAGTGGTCCAAACAGCCCATCGGGGGCTATGGGACATTCCAACAGCTCCCGCCGGATGAGAGGGGGAAGCTGAGACATGTGCAGCCAGATGTTCCGCTGCACCATAGTCTGCCACGCCATGATCTTAGATGACGCCACCGTTGTCGCCGTGGCGAGAGTCAGGACAGCCGTCATCGCTTTGCCACTGTTTGTGGCCAACTTGGTGTCCATGGCAGAGACAGCTGAGGACAACAGGGCGATGTTGTTCTGCGCTGCCGTGATCTGCACTGCACACTGGTGCGAGTAATCAGATAGGCGGGCGTAGGCTTGGTCTCGTGGCATTGGCGGCAAAGGTTTCCGCTTACCAAGGTAGCCTTGGAGAGGAGGATTGACGGCAAGCTCTGTTTAAGCGGCGGAACGGAGGGAAAATCTTTTTCTGTGTCCCCGTGGACCCTGGTGAAAGGTTCCCATCTGGCCACCAGAGCTCGCAGTTTTCCGGGGATGGAAAACAACGCCTCCCTTAAGGGCTGGAGCTCCGAAAACCTGGACCAAAGCGGGGGGCGTTTGACCGGCGGCTCCTGGACGTACACATCCCCGCCTAAGAGGCCGTGAGCAGGTGCAGGTTGCTCTGCCGGCATCGCCCCTCAAATCCGTCGGCTGCTTAATGATGTCCGGCAAGTCCAGGAACAGTCCTTTGGTGGCCGGCATGTGGTTGGCAGATTGGAGCGGAGAAGGAGAGGAGCGCAGCAGCGGAGCTCCTTGCCGTGGTGGGGAAGGGGAAAGCCGCAATTGCGGGGCCCCGCCCTCAAGATCAGGCTCCAGGTCTCCCAACAGGGAGACGGGAGAACCGGAAGGAGAGCTCAAGATGGAGGAAGCCGAGCCGGTTGACTCGTGCCCACCATCAAGGATTTCCTCCGGAATATTCGGGAAGTCGTTGCCGTAGAGGATCATGTCCAGCTCGTCGTCCAGAGACACGGCACAGCAGTCAGCCCAGCTACCGTCGCCTCTTCCCTCCACCTGGAGCGCCGTGAAGGCGTCCACCCGCCGCTGCAGTTCCTCCACAGGCAGTCGAGCAAAGAATTGGCAGGAGGCCTGCGGAGTCAACGCTAACCTGGCGTGAACGGCGCCCAGGCAAGCCTCGCAGCGGGAGTGGAGGCAGGATGTAGCCGGTCAGGCAGGCGGTACACAAGCGGACAGCTCCTCCAGCATGGTGAGATGTGTAGCAGAACCAGGTCTCCACAGCTCCAAATGGACCCTTGAGTAACATTCTTTCCCAGGAACAAAAATGACCTTTCACCTTTAAAGCTACAAAAGTGTCACCTTGACGCTAACCAAGACCAAGGGGGGATCTCCTCCACCCATTTAGACAACTCGTCTCCCATTTACAGGCCTTATCTACGAGCCACATCGAACTGCAGGCCTGGATTCACACACACACACACACACACACACACACACACACACACACACACAGCCTCTGATAAAGCTCTGGGTCAGAGAGTTGGAGGAACATTCATTGGGATGTTGTCAAAATCAGGAGAAATCCTTGATAAAGACTCATGAAACTTTGGTTAGTACTTTGCAATGGATCCTAAAGTATGTATGTCTAATTTGATGTCTAACTGCCATGATTTATATGAGTTGTTTGATTATTCAACTTCTTCATCTTTACATGGGTTTAGATAGTCATGTGTGATATCAAAGTGTTCAGGAATGTATGGTGAGTTCAATAATGTGAATGTTATGACTGTAAAGTCATTCTGTATCATGTTAACAAAAGGGTCAGAAATTGCTTTCCCTTTCCAGTTTAGTTCCGTAGGAAAACCCCACTCTTCTAGATAGAGCCATAAAATCGTAAATCCATAAATTCCTTTCATTCTTGGTTTAGTTCTCTCCTTTTTCCTCTACTTTGTATTTCCTAATGTCCCCAATGAGTTTAGAATAATGTGAAGTATACTACATTGGTTAATCATATAGGCTATGCTTAGGTATTTTAATTAACATCACAATAGTTAAGGTCTAGTTATATTTATCCATTCTGGCCCTAACTCGATAATTATGTCCTATTCCATTGTTTCCCTATATCAACCCCAAAGTTACTATATATTTGTGATTTAGATATTAAGATTACAAGTAGGCTATGTATCTAGGCTATTCTGCTAAAACCACTCAGTGCACAGAAAGTTTGAACAGTGAAAGTTTTATTGTCTAATCATGTTTCATGTAATGGTTTTATACAATCCATAAGTGTTTGTTTACAGGTTTCATAATGTTCACCAATTGACAACAGTAATTGGTTGAGTATGTAAAATCCAAATTCGTTATTCTAAATCGTTATCATTACATAGACTATTTAGGCTACTAAAGTAATTGAGAGAAGTATCCTCATGTGCCTCTTTGTTTATGACGGGCGTTGCCTGTGTCCAGGACAAAGAAATGTAGGCGGAATCTCCAAAACCGCGCAAAGTTTCTTTTTACACTGCAAACCCCGCCTTGGAACTCAGAAAACTATAAAACTCTCAGTTTCTTGTCACCTAGTGCGCTTCATGCCCCGAGCTTCATGCCGGAGGCCATGATGCCGTCACCAACTCGAAGACCAACCAAACCAGACTTAGCGCAAGCGGAGATTCAGATCTCGCGGCCTCGTAGGCCTAACTACTCTTTGTCACTAATGTGACCCTGTTCTTCAAGCCGTTGATACTACGAAGTCGAGCCTCGCTGAACCGCGAAGACTGTTACAAAGTTATCTTAAGAACGAGTTATTAATCCGTTAATTAGGAAAGTTATAGAAGTCAGAAGCTCCAGTCAACCCTTTCAGCTGACCAGCCAAGCTTCCTGCTCCATCCTGCCTGAAGTCCGGTTGGCAGCGGAAAGCCAGTGGACATCCACCTGAGAGAGAGAGAGAGAGGGTCTTTTTCAAGACCCGCTCCAGCTCCGTCGTTTGCCGAAGCCGGTTCCATCATGCCCGGAGTCCAGTCGACAGCAGAAAGCCGGTCGCAGAGACATCCACCTGAAAAGAGCATCTTTTTCAAGACTCGCTCCAACTTCATCGTTTGCCGTTACCAGGCGACCCGACTATTGCCGAGTTTACCCGACGCTGATCTTCGGGAAACCTGCTTTCCCTACGGTCGAAACCTCACGATGGACCCCCGGCAAGTAAGGTTGAAACACGTCAATGTCTTTCTGCTGAGAGTTGATGCAAAAGCTTCACTAAAGTTATCACTTAATCCAATCAGGAAAGTCAGTATAGTCTAAGTTATCCCTTAGGGCGACCCGTCTCGTTCCTCCGGTTTATAGGTCTAAATTGACATAACACTATTTACTGTCGTCAATAACCTTCATTCCAGTGTTTCTATCCTTCTCATTTGATCTTCACTTCATCCTCCTTTTATTTTACTTCATGCTCATTTCATGAGCCCACCTATAGTTTAGTGTTTTATTCTGGTTTATCATCTGCCCACTTACCATATACTTCCCCGTTGCATGGCTATATGTTTGTTTGTATTTGTTTATTTGCTTGTCTAGTAGGTAGTTAATAAATATATTAATTCATTATAAAGTCGTCGTCCTGTGTTTCCTTGTCTGCAGAGAAAAGCAATCCCTGAACTGGAAAGATCTCATGATCTTTAGATTGATGACTGATTAGTATGAGTAAAGGTCCTTCATTTACGAAGGTGGTGCCCCTACGAGTGTAATTTGATCTCTTGATCAAAATATTAATGTTTATATGCCTTTACCAAATTATAAATTCGATATTTTCGACTCAACACGCTACAGACGACTTCTTCATCTTCTTCTTGACTGCTTGATCGCTGAAGAAATTTTGGGAGCAGAGCTCAGGTCCCGATGCTGTATATCCTATAGTTGAAGACCTGAGCGTAGCCACTGTAGCATAAAGTGGCAGGAAAGAAAATCGAGGGATAAACCCAATAGTGACAGCTCTTAGAGGGAGAAGCCTATACGAAATAGAACAAACCTAAACATTGCCGCCAATATATTTAGTACGTTTATCTCATCCAGACAAGTTATTAAGTTGTTTAGCATTACTGACATTAAGTTTGTTTTCCCAAAGGTATTTAAAGACTAAAAGCATTCTTGAATTTGCTTGACTATGGCTATGGTCGCCTGGAGCTCTGCGAGGTGCAGTTATATCCTGACAGTTGCGATAATTGTGCCTGCACTCTCTACTGGGAGATTTAGATCTTTTGGGAAGTAAATGAGCTTTTAATACATATTGGATATTTTTGTTATTAAGCTTACTACAATTATTTGATGTCACTGCCCTGGTGTGAGCCCCCGTTTTCAGTATAGGCTGCATTTATAAGCACGCCTCAGATATCACTTATAAGTTAGATTTGCATATATATAGTGAATGTTGGCAAATTGAGACTTATAGATAACAAACCAGATTTGGTCAAACTTTCAGTGTCCTTTGTGTCTGACACCATGCTTTCCATCAGTCTGCATGATGCTGTATGCGCAGTGGGTTTTTCTGATAGTTGTTTTAATTGTGCCCTGCTCTTACCAAGGGGAGACGTGGATACAATTAATTCCCGGGGTATTTTATTTACAGTCTTGAGGAGTGAATGAGTCTGGAATGGGTAGATTAGATGCTTTTCTTTTCGAGCCTACATGGGTTATTTGAGGTCACACTGCAGCTTGGATATGGCAAGGCCATTTTGTGCTGGTTCAGGCCATGTGCATTTATAAGCAGGCCTCAGATATCCTTCATAAGTTAGATTTGCATAGTGTTAGAATTTGGTCAAACCTTAAGTTTCCATCAGTATATGAAAGGGATTTGTCCTGTTTCATGCATCTGCTTTAGGCTTTGGACATGCCTTTGGACAGTCTCCTGCATGCCGGTGCTAATTCATTCAAACGACTTCCAGGGGGAAGCTCTAAACAGCAATGTTTATCTCATTCGGATGGCTTAATAACTTAATAACTAATCTAAATGAGTTATTAACTCGTTCAGATGAGATAAACATAGAAAGATAAATTGTTAAATTGTATGCATTATTTTCTTAGGAGGCAACTTATACTCTCCTGTCAAACGAAGGGACACATGCTATATTTAATAATTTAGAAGGTCTTGGCAGTATTATAATTGGGTGTCTGATAATGTAATCTACACATGCAGAGGAAGACAAAACGTTTTACTGAGGCTGGGAAAGTATTTGTCTTGAACACACACACACACACACCTCCTCTGGCTGTCAGATGATGGCAGGACTCCTGTGGAGTTAGAGTAGCTCTCTGGGGACAAACATACTGTGGAGTCAGGGAGGGAGGTGGAGCGGTGAGGAGGAGAATTACATCAAACACACACACACACACACACACACACACACACCTCACACACACCACACACACACCACACACACACACACACACACACATACACACACACACACACACACACACAGCTCATTCTGGACACACACTCACACAGCTTGTTCTGTAGAATAAAAAAAGAATAAATAAAAAAGTAATAAAGTAACAATACAATAGTAAAAATTAAAGAAGAAGCAAAGGTAACAACAACGGATGAATCACTTAAAAAAAAGTATGTTTTTAAAAGAGACTTAAAAGATGAGACCTAATCTAACTGCTAACCTAACCTCCTCAGGTAGGGCATTCCAAAGTCTAGGGGCCCTGACGGAAAAGGCTCAATCACCTTTAAGCCGCGGCCACACTGATCTGTTGTGTCTGTCCGTCTCCGTTCATTTCAATTCATTTTCAATGAGAGCTGTCCGTTGTCCGGGCAGCGCTGATGACACGTCCATCTCCATCAGATTTCCGTCTGTTTTGACGGACAGTTGAACTTTTTCTGGACGGAAGGATTCGTCACCGCAAATCAGGGGCGTATTTTTTGAAATGGCGTTGACGTTCCAAAACAGCCCAACAGACAGAAATCTATCCGTTAGTAATTCTGTCCGTTTTCTGACGGATCAGTGTGGCTGCGGCCTTAATCTTCAGCTTAGACTTTGGAACAACCAGAAAAGAAGCATCTGAAGATCTCAGGGAGTGGACGAGTACATATGTTGTTAGACGGTCAGAGATGTAACTGGGAGCCAGACCCATCTGACTTTAAAAGTAATCAAAATCTTAAAATCAGTTCTAAAACTCACAGGTAACCAGTGAAGTGATGCAGGGTCGGTGTAATGTGCTCTCATGTTTTATGCTGCTGCATTTTGGACAAGCTGTAGGCAGGTGACAGACTTTTTGCTAATGCCCAAGTACACAGAAAAGCAGAAATCTAAATGTGATGTTAAGGCAAGAATGACTCTCTATGTTTTTTTTGTTTTGTTTGTTTTTTTAAAGAAGCAAGAATGCACAACTGATTTATCAAGAGTGAGGGTATTATCAAAAACAACTCTGGTATTTCCAACTATCCAGACCAATTATGAGGACTTCTTTCCGTTTTCTTGGAATTCAGCTGCAAGAAATTTTGAGACATCCAATTATGAATGTCCTGGAGACAGTTTTGGAGAAAAACAATTTCCTTAAAACTATTATTCGGATCACAACTAAAATGTATCTGTGAATTGTCTGCATAAAAGTGGAAACTGAGGTTGTGAGTGCATATAAGATGTCACAAATGCAGCGTATAAATAGAGAATAAAATAGGGCCAAGCACTGAACCCTGTGGGACCCCACAGAGCAGCTTGGAGCAAGAGGATCTGGTCACCAATGCCCACACTAAAGAGACTTAAACCAGTCCAGAGCTGTGCTATATCAGATGAAAGCAATGTAAATACAGCATCTGTAAATATAAATGCATACATTTATGTAAAATAACTCATGCTGTTTCCTTACAGCAACATGTGGCTATAGCAATCATGCAAGTTGAAAACTGGAGTTGCTATAGTCAGTAAGCAATGATACAACCATTGAGTAATATGTAAATTACACCAAAAAGTAATTGCAGTCTTATTGCATTTTTATAAACATGGTAATCGTTTCAGCTTTCCAAGAATCTGGAAAAATCACAAACCTTCAGAGTTATTCTAGTTGATGTTCCAAATGCCAGACTTAACTCCCTGCATGCGGTTACAAACTGTTTTCTTATACTGTTTGCTTGATCATTAACCAAATATGCAGACTCAAGGAAAGAACAGTTGACAAAATATTCTTATGCAATATTCAACTGTGTGGATATTGTATTTTGGCTTCATTAATATAGTAAGACAGATGATGAAACATCAAGAAAGGTATAAAGCAGGTAGATGTTGTGGTAGGAATGGGTCTTAATGCTCATCTGTTATGCTGAAGCAGCTATTCTGCTGACAAGCTGTGACTCTAACTGACACTGTCAACCTGGGGCTTTGTTTCCTTTCAGACACTCCTTTCATCCTTTTCTTTCTCTCCTATCTATTCCTATCTCTTCCTGTTTGTATTGATTCAGGGATGGAAGACAGTTTCAGTCTTCCATGTCCTCTAATTGTTCTAGATGTCAATAAAACAAAAATGTTGACTTTTTGAACTTGCCGGTCTGACAAGTGCTTGGTTTACCTTTGGCTGAAGTTCAGTATGCAAAAGTAAATGATGCAGATGTAATGAGCATGGAGAGGTTTTCAAACTAAATCTGCCTGGACATTTTTTTTTTTTTTTTTATCTCCACTGTGTTTGGAGAGAGAGATAAAATGTACCTTCACACTTAAACTGATAATCTGATTTAACAGCCTGCTAATTTCTCAGCGAAACATCATCCTGGCATCACAACCTACTCAACTTTGTTTACGTATTACACACTTCTATCTGAAGAGAGAGAAATAATCAAAATCATGTTTGTACCATTTCCTCTCCTCAGACTTTTGATCTGATCCCCTGTCAATATCAAACAAAACACAGCAGGTTTTCTCCCAGTAGAGACTGAACCAATGAAAGAATGAGATGAGAGGATAAACAGTATGATTGACTCTCAGAGTGATATCACTGCTGTCACTCTCTGTCAGTCATTTCAAGGCTCTTCCTCCACTATTCAAGTCATGTAGCAGCTCAGTGATTCTGCTCTGACTAATATGACTGAAGTGAGGACAGGAGCCCCAGTGGAGCCTTCTTCTTTTCTGATGCAGAGGACATCGATGGCTGGCCTGATGTAGTGGCTGCTGAGGAGACAAGATGAGGCCTTTCTGTCTCTGGAGCCTGAACAACTCTGTCTGTTTCCTGGACCTGTGGCTGTCTGTCTGCCTTTACCTAACAGACAGGTAAAGCCCCTATGGGAGCTTTCAAACAGCCCCCAGCCTCCATTCACTCTGATGTATAATTGATACCAAGGCCCACACAGCACATAGGAGGACTTGACTTCCCAGATGTCTTTATACAGCATACTGGGCCCAATTGACCAGAACAGCAGATACTATGACCTGCTAACAGCAATCAGAGCTAGAAGGTAGAAATCATCACCACTTCCAGAAGGAGGGATTTCATTTGACTGGAAAAGACAGCTGACCGTAGTCGGCAGTGAGAGACTCTGAAATATTCACCATCTCAGCATGATCACTGATTAGAGAGGAACAGTACTGCTGGACTTCCATGTTACTGATGGACACAGAAAGGTAGACAGCTAGACAGATAGTTAACTCTCTATTCACTGTCCAAAGCGATTCATTAAAATGTGAAGGGAGATAATGAGAAGCGAAGATGATACAAAAATTGATTAAGCAACTCCTTCTGATATTAGGCCCCCTCTTACTCAACGTCATTATCACCTCCCTCTCCTTTGGCGTTGTGCCCTCCGCCTTCAAATCAGCTGTGATTAAACCTCTGCTCAAAAAACCTAACCTTGATCCTGATGTTCTTAATAATTACAGACCAATCTCTAATCTCCCCTTTCTCTTCAAAGTCTTGGAAAGAATAGTTTCTGTCCAACTAACTGACTATCTTTCCTGCAATAGTCTTTTTGAATCATCTCAATCTTTCTTTAGGTCTCTCCATAGCACTGAGACCGCTCTCACAAAGGTGGTAAATGACCTACTCCTTGCCTCGGATTCTGTTTCTTCCTCTGTTCTTACCTTACTTGATTTGAGCGCAGTATTCGATACAGTCGATCACAATATTCTCCTAAACCACCTAGCGAACTACGTCGGCATACGCGCTTTCTTGGCTTAATTCCTAATTATCCAATAGAACGTACTGTGTCTCACATAAAAACATTATCTCTGAACGCTCTAAAGTTAACTTTGGCGTACCGCAGGGCTCTGTGCTAGGACCTTTGCTTTTCTCCACTTACATGCTACCTCTTGGCCAAATTTTCCGCAGCCATGGCATTCAATTTCACTGTTATGCGGACAGCACTCAAATTTACATACCCATTAAACCTAACCACCATTCACAACTCCCAAACCTAGAATTATGCCTATTCGCTGTCAAAAATTGGATGTCATGTAACTTCTTGTGACTGAATGCTAACAAAACTGAGATGCTAGTTGTTGGTCCAAAAACCCAATGGCCTTGTTGCCGACGTTACTTCAAATTTTGGGGACTGCTTAATTACCCCAGTCCCGCAGTTAAAAATCTTGGCGTTACATTCGACCCAGCTCTCTCATTTGACTCTCACATTAAGGATATCACAAAGATAGCATTTTTCCACCTTTGCAACATCTCAAAAATCTGTTCCCTTCTAAATATGGCTTGTGTGAATTGCTGCCGCCAGAATATTAACCAGAACTAGAAAATTTGATCACATTACTCCCATCCTGACCTCCCTTCATTGGCTCCCAATTCAAGCCAGGTCTGATTTTAAGGTGCTTCTGTTAGCATATAAATTGTTACATGGGCTTGTGCGTGTGTGTGTGTGTGTGTGTGTGTGGCTGTCTGTCTCCTCTTTCTCATACTCTGGTGCAATGTTTCCACCTGGCAGTGGACGTGGATGTGAATTATGACTGCTGCCCCTGTTTCTGTGGATTTAGCGCTGATCATGGCCCCATCTCTCCGCCGCATGCTGCCTCTCTCTGTCCTTTTCTGCTTTCTATTTCTGTTTTCTCTTATCATTGTTATTGCCCATGACCCTGTCACTGTTTTGCCCCGGCACCTATTGCACGCTCAGCCGTCCCTCCTTGCCAGCCCAAGGTTTCTTCCATTTTATTCTTGTGTGCAATGAGTGACTAAAGCTGGTGGTGCCAAGAAGGTTATAGGCTATGTAGAATAGATAGGCTGGTTGTCTTGCTAAAATCTGCTCTTGTGTGTCTTTTTCTCTATGTACTGTATATATGGTATCCTGTATGTCTATATAATTTTGCTTTACAACTGACTGTTGATCAGTTAGATCTAGTTAGGCTCATTCTCTGTCCTTTGAGACATGCTTGTGATAAAGGGCTATATAAATAAACAAACTTGAACTTGAACTAGAAAAAGAGAGAGGAGGAGAGGAAAATCAAGAGTGTTTCAAGATGAACAGAATCTTCTCTGGTGGAGAGACCAGCGGCTGATCTGTGTGAGTCCAACCATGATGCTTTCTATCACAATAAACACATCATGCGTCACACAGGCACAATACACACACACACACACACACACACACACACACACATACAGACACACTCTCAACACCTAGAGAACAGCTCATCTCTCTGTCATATTGCCAACGGCTCTCCACAAACACATGTACCTCTCTCCAAAGTCCAACCTGCTCCAGTGTTTCAGCCTGAGGGCGTCTGTATAAAATATGACCATCCAGTAACTACTGCAGCCTGGTAACACAAAGCCTAGCCTGTCAGCTACAGCACAAGGCCAACACTAATGTAACAAGGCTAACACACATATCTGCTGGATTCTGTTGCAGGGGGAACTGGGAAAACTAATGACATCATCCAAACCACAAGGAATGAACAACAAGGTCATCACACTCAAACAAACCTGGCATATTCAGCAACTCTTAACTTTCTCCTTGTTCCTTCTCTAGGCTTCCTCCTGTCTTTTTTCAAAGACTCATAACCTGAATCATCCAGAGAAAACCTGTTGGCACTGAGACCCAAGCAGAGCTTCTGTTTCTTCCTATTAGGATTCTCCTTGGTAGTTTGTGTGGAACAACAGAGGAGACTAATCTGTCCTTGAAGCCTGTGTCCAAGGCTGATCATCTGAAGATACCAAGTCACCCTCTGGACATCATTCTGCCTCGTTTGGTTACCATAACGCTAGAGGCAAGTATAGACAAAGAATAACAAACCCACTGAGATATGAATGGAGCTGAAGATAGTAGATGATCTGTGTTCATTCTCTCTTCCTTTCTCTCTCTTTCTCTCTCTCTCCTGGAGGAGATCATTAGCAGCACTTACCTGAAACAACAGAGAAAAGAGAAAAGAAGAAAAGGTTAGAATCAGATAATATACATATCGTCACACTGTATAAAACACTTATCAGCAGCTTGTTTGTCGTTCTTCTTAACCACTGTAACAACAGCAAGACAATGTGCTCCTCATCTCCTGCACTTCAACATTCAAATTAAATAATTGCATCAGGCACTGAAAGCTTTCCACTCCCAGATCAGTGTTAGAGCAGACTAGATGTCCTTCACAGCAGCTCTGTGGTAGAAATAGTTGGTGATATTACTGCTGCTCACAAGAATATCAGATCACCTTGTATTCTGCTGCCATATCTGTGTGTTTATAATTCGGCTTGACTGTCCTCCTAAAGGCAATGAATAATAAAAACCCAGAAATCAGATCCCATCTCAGCAGTTGATCTATATCTTCAGTGGAAGACTTTAGGAAAAGATAAGAACATAATTTAGCTGCACTCATGTTTATACAATGACTCTGCCAGAGTGAGAAAATTGGTGAATCACAATGATCTGAATTGAAACCGATAAAAGAGTAATTTCAGATATTTTTTAGCCCAGGGAACAGAGAAACTGGCAGACAAAGTATTCATTTCACAGTTCATACTCCAAATATCCTTTTCCCTTTCAGGCTAAGGGACATAGTCCATCAGACACAGGCTGTTAGACCAGTAGAGGCATGTTGCAGTGTTCATCATGTATGTATTACAGCCACATAACCTTTCTCTACGGTGTATGCAGATTTTCACAGCTATATAGAAGTCATCCAATCTAACCTATCCTATCCAATCTAAAGAAGAGACATCAGACTGAATTTGCAATGAGTTAAAATAGAGAAAACATGAACATGTCAACCTATTTTAACCTAAAACTCAATCATGTTAAAGAAATGACTTTTTGTGGTACTGATCAAAAGCAGCACATTTACTATAACAGACCATTAGTCTCTCTCAATAGAACTCTGATTGCAGTCATATAGTATATTCTGTATCAATTCAGAAATAATGGCTCCAATCTTACATGTCAAATAAGGACATCCATTCTGCTGCAAGGACTGGTTCCCTGCCAAGTTTGACTGAGGAGCTACATGAGTAGATCTCTCTCTCCCTCTCTCTTTCCCAATTAATTAATTAATTATTTTAGAGAGCAGCTGTTGCTGCTTTTCTTTGGAGGATGGAAGGAGAGAAAAAGCCACTAAGTCATTTTTCCTCCTGAACTCTGTCAGCGAGGGTCCCAGACGGAGCGGGAGTCGGTCCAGAGTGTTTCAGTGGGATGACAGACGGTCGGCCTTGGACAGCTAAACTGATGTCAAGCCTGTCAGCAATCCTGACATTGAGGAATCAGTTTTCACCTCACACACTCCAAGATAATTACACATCATTAACAAAGTAGAGGGCTTTAAACATCTAGAAGTGATAAGAGGTTGTCAGACAAAGTGGGAGAGAGTGAAGATAAAGGTTAAGGGTCCTGGCAGATAGTAAGTATGTACTTAATAAAACATGAGTGTTGCAGAGTGCTTTTTTCTACATGTTTCTTTTGAAAATTGAAGGTAAATGAAATGGAAGGGCATCCATTGTTTAAAAATGTGTTAATTGTTGAAGTCTACTGTGGTCACTCTGTTAGGCTAATTAACTTTTCAAAACTGACGCATGAAATTGCTAGACAAGATTAAACATATGTAATAAAGGTTAAAAAATAACTTCTATTTGAGAGGGTTGCGATGAGTGGGATAACGTTTGATCATTGCCTCAATTCAGTTGTATACTATGTTCCTCCTAATGTTTCGGTTAGTGATTTGTATCTGAAAAGGATATTCATTAAACATGTCTCACTAGATATTCACTGATTCAGGATTGTTACCAGGAGGAGAAGAGACAGAAAGTTCTCCTGTTAACTCTTTAAAGATAAACAGTTGTCAGTCATGAGAAGGTATCAATATCCTGACCAGGTGAAATGAGCCTCTCCTAAAGAGCTGATTAATTAATCTGAGAAGCAGAAACATGGTGCAGCATTCCCCAGAGACAGGACATGACAGACATGCAGCTAATACATCATGTCCTGCTCATTACTGCACAACACTGTCTGTCTAATGGACACATCAGCAGGATGCATACAAATACTGTACTTAGGTCCTGGTATAATAACTTCTGCAATATGATACATATCATCTCTCTGTCTCTCTCTCTCTCTCTGTCTCTCTCTCCCCCTCTCTCTTATCCATTGGTGCTTGTCATTATCTTGCTCACATCAGAAGGAGTTGAGGTGCGGCTGTTTATGAAGCCCCATCAAACCTGAAGAGATGTAGCCAGGCGGAGCAGCATTTCACACTGCAGTGGCTCTACAAGTGGCTCTGGGCCCACGGCCGTGCCTCTCTCTGTCTGCTGCTGGATCTGATGCAGACCAGCAGGAGTCATATGGCTGACAGCCGCAAATGGAAACAGTGCTTTCCTGTCATGATTACTACTAGAGTTCTCTCATATCTACAGTAATTTCTGCCAGTTCTCTGTGGTGTGACTGTGTGTTGTGTATGAAGGCATATTAGCACTTTTCCATTTTTTCTTTGCTAGTCCTCTGTTGAAAATAAAATTAAACTGCTCCACTGAGATTCCCTGTTAAAATAATAATCATGATAAATGTGGTTAAAAACTGCAAATCTATGAGCACTGAGTAAATAATTTCCCCTCTACAAGCTGTATCTGTGTATTGGTCAGACTACATTTTGCCTCTTTTGTGGGAATGGATGTAAGGGATGACTACATCAGACTATTACTATTCAGTAACTTTACTAATTAAAATTATTCAAATTATTATCTGTGCTTTTCCCATGATAAGACTATCATACAAACATTCTCAGAAATTCTACAGAAATTATGCATATTTGTCTAAAAAGTGCCAGGCTTGCAGAATAGGAACAACTGGCAGCCGGAGACCTTCAAGGAATCTACATGAGCATAAAACTGAGATGAAATGAATTCACCATGTCCAATAAAACTCTGAGAAAACACTTTCTCTAAACCCTTTCTCCTCAGCAGCGTTGTTTTTATCATTGCAACAAAATCAATGTAATGCACCACATTAACCACCAATGACAAGCTGAATGCACTGGAATGGAAACCGAGGATGGAGCTCTACATCTGTGAAGGCTGATTTAAACTGAAGCTGCAGCTCTGACTCATTTAAATCCAGGTGAAGCATTTAGCAACTACCTGAAGGAGAGAAGAAAGAAGGACTTTGACAAGACATTGATAAGATCAATGTAACTTGTTTCTACAGTTGCTGCAATACCATCAAACCTCCTGTTATCGTAATACAATATAATGATTCAGGTTTGTACTTGGGAACTTCTAATAACAAGATAGTGCCTCCTCACCTCAGTGATAAGTAGTGGAAGAAATCATCCATCTGAACAACAGGAAGCACATTCCCTTTTGATTTACAGCAGGCTTAATAGATTGAGGAGTAATGTCTGACATCATTACCTCCTTGAACCAGAACAGGGGGGAGAGAGGGGGAGAGAGAGAGAGAGAGAGAGAGAGAGAGAGAGAGAGAGAGAGAGAGAGAGAGAGAGAGAGAGAGAGAGAGAGAGAGAGAGAGAGAGAGGATCCAGCAGACCCTTTAGTGAACACATTTAGAGAAACTCTCAGACTGAAAGAAAGACATCGGTCTTCCAAGGTGAAAGCCAAATGGAAGATGACAACTAAAACAGAGGAATGGCTAACAAGGCTTTTATGTGGTCTGACTGCTGAGAGTCTCCTCTCTGCTTGGGAAAGACAATAACCTGAAGCCTAGTTCCATCTCCATCGCTCTCCACCTCTATTTAACACAACAGCCACAATGTCAATGGCTCTCTCCCTCCATTCAATGTCACAGTGCCTCCACAGAGACAATGATTAATAGGGGATCTGCACTGGCACACATATTTAAAGTGACAGGGAGGGCATGCTGCAGTTCACAAACAGTAGAAGAAGAGATGTCATATCTTTGGTTGGTTCTTAAAATTGTGCTGTTGGCTACAAAACTCATTTTTAGAAAGATGAATCAAATGAACCGATCCTGAACTGATTCACTGCTGTCAGACAGCCTTAAAGAATCTGGTCTTCCATCCACAAGTCTAATTACCACCAGACTTGGTTCACCTATTAGGAGAGACAGCTATAATCCTCCTGGATTTACACACACGCGCACACACACAGAAATAAAATAAAACAGCCAATCACCATTTACAATGCCCAGGGTCATTATCCTCTACTGCTCTCATCACCATCCAACCTGCCCGTGAAAACTTTAAATTAGCAGCATAATGAAAATGGAAATAATATTGTGATGTGAACATGCAGGGAGTTTCCCAGTCAGCGTGTCTAAATATTGGATATGTGATGAAGTCCGGAGGCCTCGTCCTCCCTGGTGGAATTGAAGTGTAAATGCTCATTGAGCAGCTCTAAATACATGTAATCCAACAGAGCCTGGGGTGGCAGCATTAGGGAGGGAGATGAAACAGACCCAGAATGAAGAGCCAGATGAGGCTGACTGCACTTCATGAAGCACTGACTGAACCAACACTATCTGTATAGTAATGCCTTCATGGCTTTCAGCAACTTAAACCAAAATAATAATGAAGAAACACGGTGGTTCTGCACTAAGCTGCTGATTACACTAACACATTAACTGTATAGGTTTACTTTAGAAAATGCAGCGTTACAAAAATTAACACTTAAATTTAAGAAGGAAATTGTGTAGTTTAAAAAACAACACTTGGTCGACTGTGGGCTTTGCTTGACGAATCTTGGTTGACCAGGAAAAATCTTACAACCCTGCATATTACCAAAATATAACTTGGTATATCAGAACATACATTAATCAGTTTGTCAATTCCCAAAAATGAAAAAAAAGCATTTGACTAAGGAAATGTCCAACTCTGAAATCACTATTCTACCCCAGCTAATTTGTTTCCATGGAAACCATCACTCTACTGATCTGTGAGAGAGAGTAGAGAACAAGAAAAAAGAGAACGAGAGATCAAGAGAAAGACAGATAAAGAGGAAGAGAGAAAGAGAGAGAGAAAGAGAGGGAAAGCTCTACAAAGATCCAGTGTTGCTGCTTTTCTCCTCTCTCCTCTCTCCCAGTATGAGTCAGATTGATAAAAGTTGTCCTTTCTCTCCTTGGGAATAAATGGTTCACAGAAACTGTCAAAACTATTCTTTCTGTCATCTAATTTACATTTCTGTCTGATTTCTCAGTGTGTAATACTGAATCTAATTTTCGTCATGTCTAGCCAGACTGTGTGTGGAGAATTTATATTTGCTTTTAGGTAGACTGATGATTTTTCTTTGCAACACAAAAAGCCTTGAAAATGACACAATTTGTGCATCCATTCCCCATCCATTTTCAGGGGAAAATGCAGTGCAGAAAAACTATGATTTGATAACACTCAAGTTCTGGAAGAAATCGTCAGCTACTTTCAGTTGCAAAACAGCTATCCGCCACCATGGTGAATAATTTTGACTGATTTTCATGTTATCACAAACAAATGTTAAAATTCCTTTGAAAGTGTCCAAGATCAGGCTGGTGTTATGAGAAGTGAATCTATTGTTTTCTCATTCTCACTACATGCTCAGCTCTGCCTGGTAAATATCAGTAAAGACAAACAAGTGAGGTTATCTTCTTTTCTTAGGGAGGAAATGTTGAATGTTGAGTTAAAAAGGCCAATTACACCTGAACAGTTCCTGTGTAAACTGATTTGACTCGGGAAGGAAATAAATGAATTGTTTTGACAGAATTAAAGTTGAAGTTTTCTTCCCTTCATAACCTGAATGAATCAACATTATAGGCAAGGCAAGGCAAGGCAGCTTCATTTGTATAGCACATTTCATACACTGGGGCAATTCAAAGTGCTTTACAGAGTGATAAAAATACAGTAAAGGAGCAAACTGGAGCTGTGTGGGGAAAACCAACTACTGCGTGTCTCTTCCCCTTCTTTTACCTCCCTCCTCTCTCAATATTCTGTCTCTTCATCTCTTTCTGCCTTCCTCTACCTACTCTCTTTTTCTTGTTTCATCTGTCGTCATCTCACTCTCTTTTCCTCTACCCATCCTCTCTGTCTACCTCTCCTATTGTTTCCTCTTATCAGGTCTAAACCACATTTCCACCAAAATACTTATTCATGAAGACCATTTTGCCTCTAGATGTCGAGCTTTCATCTCAGAAAAACACTTGTTCAAAATCAATTTCCACTTCTACCTGTTTTTCTTCCATTCATTCAGTTCTTTTCTTCATTCCAACTTATTGTTTTCTGCTCTGGGCGATAAGGAAAATAGATTCAGCTCCTTTCAGCAGGTTGGAGAGAGAGCAGAGTTTCTGTGACTAACACTGTGGAGAACCTGATTAGGATCTGAATAATTAAATGACTGGTGCATTGTGTTGTTGGTTTGTGTTTCTGTTATCACAACAGAAATATGGAGAGTGACTGATTCCCATTCAGATGACAGAATGCTGAGCTAAAGCTTTATCTATCATGAGACTCTCTGACAGTAGTTTAGTGTCTTTACAGTCCACAGTCCACATGTCTGCTGCTTGGATCCTCCTTTTCCACATGAGAAAATAGAAAACCAGTAAAGAAAGTAATTGATTCCTCCAAGGTTGAGCCTTCGATTTGTTCTGCTCTCATCTACTATGGCCAGTAGCTCATCCAACTGAGCTGTTTCTGATTCTGTTCACAGCTGGGAAATACAACGAAATAAAAACATTCATTACTTAATGTTTGACCACTGTACATTTCCTCATTTCATGGTCCACTGACTTCAGCCACAGCCAGGTCCAACCTCCCACACAGCCCACTCCCACTGCTTTCATCTTCCATGTTAATCAGCAGTGGAGGATCAGTGGTTAGTATTGATTACTTAGAAATGGCTCCCTGCTGGACCAGAACAACAACAATCTTTACACTGCTCAGATAAAAATGGTTACACCTTTAGGATGATAGAGGTGTGGGAGGAGGAACACATGCTGGTTCAAGGAAGAAGCATTATGAAAGCCTGGGACTGTTATTCCAGCTAATGGATTGTATTCTTTGTTCCTGGAACATGAGGTGTCTCTCCCTCTGGGAGACATTAAGTGTCCTGTCACCCACACAACTAGACAGTAGACTTGTGTTGTCTGGCAGATCCACAGAGACGAGAGCAGCAGCACAGAGACCACACACACCTCTATCTTTCTCACATCTTCCGTCTTGAGGAAGACACCTTTCTCACCTCAGAACTTGTCTTTTCCTTCATCTTCCTCCTGTCTTTTCACCGCCATCACCTCATCTCATTTTCACTTCTATCCCTATATAGTCTCTTTTTGTTTCTTCATTCTTTTTTGTGCTCTCTCTCTCTGTCTCTCTCAAAAAGCCAATTTGCTGCACAGTAACATCCACCACATTTCACAGAAAGCAATGTGCTACACAGTGGGAGAGGCAGTGTGCCACACCACTCTAAAACACCTACAGAGTGACATCATGTGACATCTGTGTCACTCTGGAGGTGATACTTTCAGTTTTCCATTTGTAATAATCCAAATATCAAAGTGATATAGCCAAAGTCAATACTATAATATCACCATGTCTGGGGCTTAAGCTACCTTCTACACTGGGTATACAAACTATTAAGGAAACTCCATGTTTCTCTTGTCTAGAGGTGTAAACTCCTTCTTTAACTTGTTTGGTGGGTTTAATCGGCAGAATCAGTAGGGGAACTTGGACATCACTCATATTCACCTGGTCAGTCTGTTTCATGAAAAGAGAACCATCTGCTGTTTTCATGAAACAGACTGACAAGGTGAATATTATGTGCACTTTATAGTGTATATTGGTACAGTGATGAAGGGAAACCGACACATAAAGCTATACGCTTTCTTCAAACAAGTACACAAACATGTGCACACTCACACAGATGTGGTAAAGAATGAATAGGTTGGATATATTTTCCTTACATTCTCGACCTTCCTTCTCTACAATTCTTTTCTCCAAATGATATTTTGTCATTACAAAATCACATTATTCAAATGTGTGTGAGAGAGAGAGTTTCCGTTTGAAGTTTGCATGTGTTGTGGATTATTGATGCACAAGAATTTCCTTAATTGGCATTTGCCCACATTAACAAACAAATGCTCGGTGTTTGTTTTTAAGCCTATATAAGCCCTTTTACTCAGACCCTAGCCTGCCCTAGTCAAAATTCAGGGAAAAACGCCAAATGCAAATGACTAACCCAAAATGAATCAGGAATAGCTCCTCAACCATAAGGCCTATATGCATGTTCTGGTCTCCTTTGATAGGTAAGAAGCTAAGGAATATGAATCCATTGTAAGTAAACCTATATCTATTACCATTCCAGAGTAAATGGAGATGCAATAAAGGAAAAAATAAGATTTTCATCCTTGCCTAGTATATAATCTAAATTTCAAAGGCAATATCACCATTATAACCAAGATCCCATAGATAATAATGCAACTGAATGTCTTCTCCTACTCTTTGACTACAACTGTAACTGTAAATTTGATGAAAATACACTAAAATACAACATTTATGATGCAATTTATAAAGACATACTCAGGCGGTCTCCATGTTTTGGCCATGTTTACTGTTTACATGTTGACTGTTTACTGAGAATTTTACTTCAAAACATTATTTATTTTAATATAGCCATGTTACAAATAACATAAATCTCCCCAAAACATTGAAATAGTAATAAAAACAATTCATATTGATCAAGTTTGATCAATATTCATATATGGGCCACAGAGCTCCATTCTATACAGGCAGATTCATGGAGATCACTGGGGTCCTCCTCACATGTGATGTATCGTTGTTTTCAGCTCAGTCAGTGGAATAGAATGATATAAGGCTCATTGGTGTCAGTACTTCGATACAGCCACCAGATGGCGACGAAGAGCCTGAGCTCCCACCATAGCGCTCCAGTCTGTCTGGACTAAAATTGCTGGTGAAAAGCCCCCATTGATCGCAGAGACACAGAGTCTATCTCAAACTTACCGTAGAAACGTAAGTAACTAAAATCTGCCGTTTTTGGCGAAAATAAAATGAGCCTTGGTGAAATATTTTGGCAAGGACATAGATTTTTGTCAGTGTGACTGTAAAATGTGAAGTTTGACTGCTACGTTTCCCCGGAAATAGAGGAAGCTGTGTTGCTCTGACCGTGGTGCGTTTAGGGTCCTTGGAAAGCTCGGAATTTCTAGTTTCCAGTGATACCAAGCATGTTATTGTAGACTGACGAGAAAATTATCCTGGCACTTTTGATCACAACTTGCTCTTATATTTACAAAGTTTATATTTGTGTGACTTTACTGATAAAATACTTCATAATAAGACATAGTTTGGACAAAATACAATTGGTTTATGGATTCTGAAAGCTCAAGACCCCATGTTTTCAAAACAGAATAACATTCATATCTTCTATAAATAGACTTCATCTTCCATCGCTATTTTTCGTAACTACCCCATGGGAGTCCCGGTACCGGAACCTTCGGGTAGAACTGGTTTTAAAGCTCCCATCACAAACTAGAGGCAGAAAGTTGGTAGCAAACAAAAAAAATAAAAAAATAAAAAAAATAAATTGGTGAAAATGAGATGATGTCTTTTTGTCATGGTATTTTCACAAAAATTTTGGTGTGCTGCTTTTTGTCAACTTGAACTCGATTGAAGTCCAGCACCCAGCTACAAAGTAGCCTTTTGCGAGAAAGTACAGCTGTACCTATTCTATAACATATAATCATACTTTAATAGTAGAAACATGTTTCTGTGCTCTTGGTTCATCACGTTCTCTTACTCAGTTGAACTGCCTTCCAGTAATCATTGACCTGTGTATTTTTTGGTCCATATCGAATGTAATCGGCATTTTGTGTGTAGCACCACTTTCCTGTTAAAATTCAAGCTGTTTGGAGGATTATACATGCTAAATTTACCAGAACACTACTGAACATTACAGAACATTACAGAACATTACTGGTTAGTAACAAACTCTCAAGTTGTTTTTTGCCAATATGCAAGTCATAAACAATTTGCCAGATTTTTGCCATCTTTGTCACAGGAGTGGAAGTGTACAAGACTGTGGTAGGAGGGCCTTAAAAAAACAACACAAACACAGCCTGGGCTCACTCATGTTTGTTTGAATATAGAAATCTCTGCAGTGCGTGTGCTATTGCTGCTCACTTTGTTCTGCTGATATTTACTTCATATCATGCTTCAGTAAAGCATATTACACATTTAACCTTTAAGACCAAGGCATTTTGTGATTAGAAGAATTTGTGCAGAACAACTCCACTGAATCAGTAATTAAAGTGAGCAGCCGTCGGTTAAGAAAGCTGAACTAAACATTAAAATCTGAATCAAATGGACTGTGGTTAAGTGATCATTCTTTATTTCATTATTGCTTAATACAATCAAAGTTGATTGAATAATGAATATTGACTTATATTGGGGGGTTGCTTCATCTCGCCATACAGATATCCAGTCCCAGCTGTCACCATGTTAATGAGTGGAGTGGGTGTGTGTGGCTGTGATCTAAGTGGATCACTGCTTACTTTCTACTCTCAGTTTCCACCAAACAAACACACACAGAGTTCCTACTGCTCACTGGAACTGGCTATTTCCACATTTTCCTTGATGTTTGTTTCCAAACAGAAATGCAGCATGAAATTATTCAGAGTGGAGCCACTGAATCAGTCAATTTGCCAGCATTACCTCCTGAAAGGCTTGGAGAGGAAATGCTGTACTTACTGAGATGACTACACTTATGTATGAGAACAAACACTGGTTGATGCAGAGAGATGAATGTACTTCTGTAGAAATACATCTATGTTGCTATATGTGTTTTTCAGAGGGGCAGAAGAAACTAACAGAGAATGAAACAAAGTCACAAGAGTCAGAAACCTGCAGGAGGTTTGCTGTTTGTTCCATTTCAACATCATTAAATATTCATAAGCCTGCTGTCAGTCAAAAATAAGTGGTTTAGGTTCCTCCAGAGGCAGAGGATCTGAGTGGAGGTATCATGATTTGTGATCACCTGTATGCACTAAGACAACACACAGCAAAGCCACTGCACTGGGGAGGCCTACAGAGGACAAATGGCCATACCTTTGTAGAGGTGTCGCCGGTTACCGGTCTCACTTTGCCAGATCTTTCTCCTGCTGAAGGTTACATGTTCCACAATGACAAGTGAAGAGGTAGGTAGCAAGTACTAGTTTACTAGTTTATAAGTTTACTCGCTCGCTTCATCGATTCCACCATTACGAGAGTTTTTTTCAGGAATGGGAGGGGGTGAGGGATGCTTAGTTCAGTCTAACAAAGAGAAGCATCAGCTTTATCACAGCTCCTATATCGCAGTGACACAGCAGACACTACTTTGACCACAAAGGTTTTTAAACACCCACCATCAGACTTCTGTTCAAATCTCAGAGGCGATGCAACTGGGAAGATCAATATTCCACTAACAGCTTACTGCTTTGTGTGTGATCCACTTCTAGGCATGATGCCAGAGGGATATCAGAGCAATATAGCAAAATGGAAGACAGTGATCACAGCACAGTTGAGGGTAAACTTTAAGACCACTGCAAAGTGGAGGATAAAACATGTCACCTGTAAGTCTGTCCCAGCTTCTTTCTCTCTCTCTCAGGTCCAGAGTGCTGTAACACATCTACCAGTCTAACCGGCCTCTCACCTGTGGGACTGGGTCAAATCCACAGTGCCAGACTGTCATTTTAAACCTCCATCATTGCCTGTGCCAGCCTTGTCTGTGCCAGCCTTGTATCTTACCTTTGGGACAGATTATTGCTCTTCCCTCCCTGGCTGTTCCCATACTGGCCTCTCCTGTTGTGACAGGCTGCTCCTTGTCCTTAGCCATGGCTAGAGGCTGTTAATGCCACTTGGTTGGTTGAATGGTGGGACTTCCCTCTGGAAGTGTGTGTGTGTCTCTGTGTAGGTATTTAGTCTTGGCAGTAGAATAATTCTATAATGAGGATGAACAGTGAAAAGCAGTCAACAGTTGTCATTTGTCCCACAGGTGCTGTCCTGTTCCTCTTTCCTGGCCTCCTGCCTGCTGTGTCTCTCTGAACCTCTTTCTGGGTCACATCCACTCCTGAAGCCTCTCTGTGGCCAAGCCACAATACAGCCATCATGACCCTGAGCACCAATACAACAGTCTGTGATACCAGTCAACATGTGTTTAAGTGCCACTGTGTCCAGTCTTGCTCTCTGCCACTCTCTGCAGTGACAGCTGTTATCAAGCTGGGAGAAGAAGATACAGTCCTCCCAAACAGAAAGTCCACCAAAAGAAAAACTCCTTTTCTTTTACACTAGGGAGAGCACCATGGTGGGGAGACTTATAAAAGAAGACAGCTGAGAATTGGATTCTAGATCTGACAATAAATGTGTCACATGTAATGTGACATGATAGACTACAAAATAGTACAGAAATAGCTGAGGTGTAACAATCTGCAGCTCGCTGTGTAGTGACAGTATATAAATCAAAATCCTAACATTTCACCCCTTGTTGCTAAAGCAAAAACACGTAAAGCCCTCAGGCTGCTGGGAGCTGTAACTGAAGAACAACAGGGTGTTTGGTGGCTATCAGTGTGTGTGTTTGTATTTCACATTAAGCTGTGTCTTCTCCTCCCACCTCCATCCCACCATTGTTAATGTGGACTCCCTCTGCCTCCATATCTCCCACAATCCTTGGCTCGAACCTTGCTCTCCCCATTAGGGAGCTCACAGCTCTAATCAGGTGATGTTGTACTTGACACATTTCCTGTGGGAATCGATGGCCACAACTAATCAAATGGCCTGGAAGCTAATGGCTTTAGTGGCTCGGGGGCGAGGCCAGAGTGAACTGACTGAGGTCAGATTCAGATTCAGATAGCAAAGAGCAGTGAGCATGGACGCCCCTCCTGGTGATAACGACTGAAGGGCAGAGATAATGACCAACACTGGTCATTGACAATGAACAACCCTGGTCCTTTTGTCAGTCCTCAACTGCACATCTCTCCCATATAGTGGAAAATGTTTCAGGTTCAGCAGAACCGCTGTCAGTTCCAGTAAATTGATGTGACAGATTCCCCCTGAAGGCCACACACCATGTAAGGACCTCACCAGGCAGGTCCCCTCCTGATCCTGTTTGGGAGGCATCCCTGAACACCAATATATATATATAAGGCTAGTCTCCTCAACGGTGTTCTATCACCAGTGTCTGTGGGTCTCCCTAATAGTCCAGGTACCTCTTGTCTATTGGGGGATGGTCACCAGGTGCCATTTGTGTCATCTTGGGTCCAAATGCAGCCTGGCAAACTACCTCTGCAGGTGTCTCGTGTGTAGCTGTCCCAGTGGAACCCCAGGGTGAACTGCTAACATTAGACCAAGAACAGTCATTGCACATCATCGACCTGCCTTACTGCACCCGTTGAACCGCCTCCACAATAGCTGTCTGCCAGACAGACGAGCCCGAAGTGTGGCACAACTGAGCTGTACTACCAAATACAGTGCCTGTTGGCACAGGGGAGGTGCGCTCGTGATTGCAAACCCTAACTTCGTTAGGTGCTGCACCATTTGGACTTTATAGAACATGGCCAGATAAAAGAAGACCCAAATCCCCTGACAGCACAGCAGTTTAAACGCTGTGTTCACACACTTGTGAAGGTACGGGGCGCCAAATAGCCGAATGGATTTCTGTTGTACCCATAAGCTATCCTCTGAAAGGCAAAGCACAGGAATTTCCTGTGCCTTGGTACCACTGGGACATGAGAGTAAGCATCCTTCAAGTCGACCGTGGCAGAAACAAGACAGAGAGAGAGCAGGGACAGCTCAGGAGTAGGATGCCAGGATGGGCAGGGACAGATGAGATGGTTATGGTTAGGCTGCCTGCTGTCTTCCAGGGGCAACATCGGTCATCCTCACTGGACTTGGGAGAGCTGTCGCCACATCCTGCCTGTGGCGCTGTCATCTCATACCAACTAGAGCTATGAGTAGTGATGGAAAATGCTCCAGTGCTGCCGGTGCCTCACAGATGAAAGATGTTTCGGCAGCTCTGCTATACCCCGAAACGTAAGCCCTGCACCGAGGCACTCTGAGCACTACGCATGGGGGGATTGACGGTGGTAAGTAGTCTGAGGTACGTCAGGCAACACTTCACTAGTTGAGTGTCAGATGATGCTGTCCTCTGCATCATCTGACCCATAGGGTGGAATAGGCTCACCCTGATTGGCTGAGCATGTGCATGCACACACAGGCAACTAGATGAGAGGCTAAGCCAATAGAGTCCTGTTAGAGCCTGGGAACTGAAATGGCTCCTCTTCATCAGAACCATTGCCTTTCTTCTGGTCTCCCATCAGTGTTTTTAATGTGATATTTACTCAGCAGCATCAGCTGTTAGCCACCCACCAGAGCTCTACTGGTTGTTGTTTCTGCCCAGGAGGAGACTGTGTACTGAACAACAGACACTTAAAAATGTAGTGATTGACAAAATCCTCCTACAGGATAGAGTGTGTCATTATTTTCATTCTTTGATCTGAAAGTCACACTGTTTCCTTGACAGAACCACAGTACATTACTGAGGTGATAATGGTTAATTAAATGGGTTGCAATGGCGAGCTCATATGGATCTAATTTGATCCCTACTAACAATGACAAGCTGACAATGGCAGCTCCTTTGAAGACGATTAAAAAGTTTGAATGTCGACGCCCCTTCAAAAGAGAAGCCTCTATTTGTTAAATATGTCATCTCTGACTTCAAAGTGATGTCTGCTTTCTACTTGTTATGTTCACAAGGTCATCATCAGATGAAACATTTTATCCATCCCCAGCAATGTAATGAAGGCCACGCTCTCATAACAAGTGAATGTTGATCCATCCAACAAATCTGTCTTAGATTCTGTTATTTAGACATAATGTCCATTTAAGCTTATTTCTATTTTTCTCTATGATTAAAATCCAACAGGAATCAACTTGCTGAATGGATTTGCCCTTGTTTCAAAAAGACAGGCAGTAGCAAAAATTCACATTGGCACAATGTTTACATGCAATAATTTGACTATTGCTCGTTCACTGGCTATGATAATAATTCAATGAGAATAAATGTTTAATTATAGAGTTGAGACGTGAAGACATGGGCGTGACTATTTCTCGGTTCTGGAAGCAAAAAACCCATTTATTGTTCACATACACATTGTCACGTGACATGCCAGTCTGAGTGTTCTAAACGTTGAATGACCTGAACCACTACACAATGACCCATTAGTTCAAACAAGTATCAACTGCGTCAAAAAAAATAGCATAGGTGGAAAAAAAGGCTAAGGTACAAGGCTATGTACATATGGGTGTTAGGGGGTGAATGTACTACTCATCCCAGACAGAATTGCGCCATTGACGTCCCCCAGTTATAGAGCTCGCTGCGTCATCTTGTCATGTGGGAGAGTATATGTAGAGCTAGTTTGTTGTGCTATCACCATAATAGTGGCCTCTAAGGATCATGGATATTGTAGTGTTTGGTGGCCACAGAAAAAAATATGATTTGGCACTAACGAGTTTGAAACATTGGTAACCGAGGATCATTATAGCGACCTTTACTATCGTTTTCTGATCTTGGAGATTCAAGGGGTTCCCTGTTGTGTAATATGGCACCTATCACTAAAGTTAAAATCCCCATGAGTCTGGTAGCTGGAGAATCTGTGTCAAAAACACTTCCGGAACTGAACGTCTCAACTATATCCATAGTGAAAATTATTGTTTCACTGATGTGAGATGCATTGGCTGCAGCAGCAGCAGGGCGAGCGGCAGCAGAGAAGAACTAGTGAGTATGAAAGCTTAAATAGACTTAAATAGAGTGTGTGTGTGTGTGTGTGTGTCATTGTCCTATCCCTTGTCCTCTATATTTGTGTAAGTGTTTCCTGTCTTTCTGCAGTTGTTGGTGGACAAAGGGAGTGGGAGCTTCAGTGGGTCCATCTGCCAACTGTTGCTGTGTCTGATTGGCTGTGAGTTTCCCTTTAAACTCTTGGCAGAGCTTGAATTCTACCTGTTTGTACTGAGAGCAGGTCCAGTAGAGCTCAGCACTCACACTGGGGCTCATTAGAAAAGAAACTGACTTCTGTCACCACATCAACAGAGATGAGCAGAGGAGGGAAGCCATTGTCTGATAAAAGATGGATGGAAGGATGAGAGGAGACAAATCCTGGTGGGTCTAATAGGGAATATATGACAGTTGAGATTTTTGTCTCTCAAGAGAATAACTGTCTATTTATATTACTATAATTGTCTACCTAATAATAACAACAATAACAATAATAATAATAATAATAATAATAATAATAATAATAATGTTAAGATACTTTGTTGATCCCAATAGGAAAAGTAGGTCAGTGCTCATACTGTGGCAGGACAGAGTGGGGCCAGAGAAAAATTGCTGGCGGGCCGGCTCTGGCCCGCGGGACGCTAATTGATGATCCCTGCTGTAGGCAGAGCTAGAGGTCAGGTTAACACATTTCTCTGATATCTATTAAATCTATTCATTGCTTTCATCTATTAAATAGCTAGTGCGTTGTGTTTCCAGGTTAACAGGAAGGACCTGTTCTTCACTCTAGGAGACTGGGAGGGGCAAAGCTTACTAGATTAAATACACACACACACACACTGTTGACATCACTGTTGTCCAGTACACTTACTGTCCCTTCCTGCTTTACAGCAGCTAGTTGATCTTCCAGAGGCCTTTAAAATGGAGCTGGTAAGATTCTATATATCATTATGATGTCACAACAACAGACAGCTTTGGAGGTGGCTTTGAGTTGGAAACCAGTCACTTCACCAACAGAGGGGAAGACTGACAGCCACAGGATGAACACTGTAATTAGGAAAAAAATTGAGGAAAACATGTGAACCTTGTGGGTCCATGTAGAACACAGAGGGTCTCAGCCTCTAAGGACTTTGTTCTTTACAAATGGTTGAATTACGCAGTTGTCGATCTGTGACTTGTACCTTACTAGGGGTGGTTCACCAAGACATATACATATGTATGTATAGTCACTTCCTCACCGCCAAATCATTGAAAACCTTTTTTTCATCCATGAAAGTAAAATCATAAATCGGAAGTGGTTTTCAGCTTTATTTATGTTTGTGCTCGTAGAACCATACAATTTAGATCATTTATTTCTTGATTCCAATTTAGTACAGGTTTGACTGCGTGCTTTGCAATAGTTGCTAAGCAACACGAAAGCTAGCCTACCTCTGTGCGGGACAATTGTAAGATGAACCCCCCATGCAGAATGTTTTCTTTAAAATATTAGAGATGTGGATAATTTATGCAGTTATTTTTCAGTTGTTTTTCAGTTATTTTTCATCTGACTCCCTTTAAAAAGCGCTTCACCAAGGGATGCGCGAAAACTGATCTCTCTCCATAGCCCTCGTGGCAGGATGAAATGGCTGCAGCATACACTTTGATTGTAGATGGAGCCAAATCGTTATCCACTAGCGTCTGAAGGAAGGTTAACACGAGAGGCAGAGGACACGACGTGGGATCTGAGCCTCTCTCCACACATCAGCGCTGAAAAGCAGACCATCTACCTGCGTAACAGGTAGTAGAAGAGGCTCTCCCACCTTGGATAGTGTGCTCCCGTTCAGTGGCCAGGCCCACAGTTGTTGGCCTATTACCGGGAGGTGGAGGATCGCACCGTCCAGCTGTGACAGTGCGTCTCTGCGCCAGGTGTCTGTGAGACCACAGCAAGAGGCTCCTGTCCATCTCCAGCAGCCGGGCTGAGCGCCCACCGCCCTGACGGTTGATGTATGCTGCCGCTGTCATGTTGTCTGTCCTCACTACGACATGCCTGTTCGTCAGCATCGGAACAAAGTGCTTTAGCACTTTCAGCACCGTGGACAGTTCCAGACAGTTTATGTGGAGGGAAGGAGGATTCTCCCATTTCCCCCCACAACTCGCACATCCATTCCCAGCCGGAAAGAGACGCGTCTGTGTACACCGATATGTGTGACGTCGCTCTCCCGAGGGGAACCCCTGTCGACAAGACACGGGGGGGTTTTCCAGTAGAGCTGCAATGATTAATCGATTAGTTGTCAACTATTAAATTAATCAGCAACTATTTTGATAATCGATTAATCGGTTTGAGTAATTATTTAAGAAAAATAAGTCAAAATTCTCTGATTCCAGCTTCTTCAATGTAAATATTTTTTGGTTTCTTTACTCCTCTATGACAGTAAACTGAATATCTTTGGGTTGTGGACAAAACTAGCGTGTACTAGGTGGTTGCTAGGGCGATTCTAGCTGTGTGTGTGTGTGTGTGTGTGTGTGTGTGTGGGTGGGTGGATGTGTACCGATGTGTCGTGTGTGTGTTTGTGGCCGACTCTACACGTGGTGCTACTGGCACACACTGGTACAAGCTCTTGCCGTTGCTGGCAAGGTCCTGGCCAAGGTGATGCTACAGAGACTGATCAATAACATCACAGAGTCAATGCTACCTGAGTCACAGTGCGGGTTTAGGAAGAACAGGAGCACGATCAACATGATCTTTACAGCATGGAACAACATCAGGACCTCTTTATGGTAGAGGTCTGCACGGGCCTGGAAATTAAACCTGAGCCCAAGATGTTCAGGCCCGACCCGAAACTAAGCCCGACTGTAATGCAACATTTGAAGCCAAAACCCGACCCGAAACCCGAAATCAAAACGTTCCTATTTAAAAGTCATAGCCTTGTGGTCTGTGTATTTTTTGCGTGCCCTACTTTAGTAAATACCTTGCGCTGGCGGTACCAATTGCATCCGCAATTGATTTTGCGCTGCGCCGGGAATTGCGAGATGATAGTAGATCCAGGCCTAATAGTTCTTTCCGGTCAAGGACGATTCAGCTGGATGCTTTCTATACTCCTCCTCATGGAGAGGAGAGGGAAGAGAAGTTGCATCAGTTGTGCCCTGTGCGTGTGTTGGCATGTTATGTGGAACGCACAGCCGTGGTGAGGCGCACACAGCATAGCACACACCAATAAAGCCCCTTTAACGGGGCTTTATTGGCTTAGCAGAAGCCAAGAATCAGAATCAGAGCCAAGACAAAGGAAGCTGTTGACAATTTACAGACTCAGTGACCACCAGCTAGCAATAGAGACAGGCAGGCATAGAAGAACCTGGCTGCCAAGAGAAGAAAGGGTGTGTATACTGTGACTGTGAGAAATAGAGTGAAGAACACTTCTCTCCTGTACCAAATATGAACCTATCAGGAACAAAAATCTTTGAAAGAATACAGAATTTTCTAGATGTAAGTACCAATGAAAAAATGTGTATCCTCCTTGGAGAAAATCTTGAAACAATAGAACTCTGTGCTCAGTATGTAATGTCATGCTATAATCTAAGAAACACATCAATTCTGTAGTCCCTTCTTTTAACTTTGCTTAGTTAGCACACATATTACAAGTACTTCATTATTTTTTGTAATCATCACTGTTATTGTCCAGGGATATTTTATGTGAAGAATAAAAGATGCAGTTTATTTAATGTTATTTTACTTTATCTTTATTTCATTTCTGTTTGAATCTATGCTTTGGCAACATGTGGACAAAATCATGCCAATAGAGCACACTTAATTAAATTGAACTGAGGGAGGGAGAGAGAGGGAGAGAGAGAGAGAGAGAGAGAGAGAGAGAGAGAGAGAGAGAGAGAGAGAGAGAGAGAGAGAGAGAGAGAGAGAGAGAGAGAGAGAGAGAGAGAGAGAGAGAGAGAGAGAGAGAAGAGAGAGAGAGAGAGAGAGAGAGAGAGAGAGAAACACAGCAGAGAGAGAGGGAAGCGTGAACTGAATCCACCAGCTGTCCTTTAAAGATCTTCCCCTTTCCTTTGTCCAAGCCTCATTAACTGTTTGACTGCTTCCTCCTCTCTCTGCAGCTTCTGATTTCAGTCATGTCAGTCTTCCTCTGCAGCCACAGCAGCCTGTCCTCTGATTTCCATCTCCAAATGCAGTTAGAGGAGATGTTCAGTCAAGTCACCGGTAGCTGTCAATCATTTCCTCTTTCCTCCGTCTTGAACTCTAGCAGAGAGGCAGAGCAGAGAGGCAGAGCTATGCTCCCAGCATCCTGTTTCAAGTACTGGGTTTATTATTCGTCCAAGTCGTTCAGCTGGAGGTCTGAATGTAACCTGACATGATGGGAATGTTCAGGTAAAACCTCAGAGTGGAACAGCTCTACTGGAAAATCAGTATTTTGTATGTACTACAAACATTTAGAAATGATGGTTGATAATGGTTGTACTGTAGATGGTAATGGTAATAACAGTGGTCAAACCACCGAGCCCATTGGGTCAGTCAGGATTCTCTAAAAGGCTCCTCTTCAGAAACTTTCAGACTTCCCATGTTTCTGGTTGTTTCATATCAAACGCGGATATCAGAGAACAACCATAAAGGATTTAGCCCTCAGGAAATGAACTGCAGTTGACCTGAACCTATGATCCTGTGTGGCGATGAATCAGTGTTGATGGATATTGAATAAAGATCCAGATCATTAACTGGTTTTGAAGACTGATCCAGTTGTTATTGGGTTCAGTAAATGAAAGTGGAGAAGAGCTGCCCTGTCAGCATCTTCTCTCTGTTCAAAAACACTCTCTCTTTCTTCACCACTTTATTCTCCAATCGATTCATTCAACAAAGCACTGAAGAATCTCTTACTGACAGTATATTGGCTCTGAAAAAAAAAAAAAAGGAGGAGGAAAGCAACAACCCAGAGATGAAAGTGTGTATGTGTGTATCAAACTATTGTATTAGCAGGCAGCTGAGTTTGGCTTGTGAGATACTCTGGGTTGATCTGTTTGTCTGTCTGTCTCTCCCCTGTTTATTCTTCATAAAATAATCGATTGAAATCCACCTCCTATACAAGTCCCTGACATGCCTATTTCATACAGAGTCAGACATGGAGAAAAACACTCCTTTATCCCTCCCATTATAGCCAGATCCATTTTAGATAAGAAGCCTCCTCCGTTTCCCCAAAAGACTACAACCCCCAACCAGCCTGATGGCTTTTTCCTTCAGACCAGGAAAGTGGTCTGAAATGTGTGTGTGTGTGTTTCATCTAGTAAGCTTTGCCTCCTACAGTCTCCTAGAGACTAGATCTAATCTAGATTCAATAGATGTCAGAGAAATGTGTTAACCCGACCATTGTGTAGGCAGAGCTAGTTGACTAGTTTCTATATTCCTCTTGTCTTACACACCCACATGTTTTGTGCAAACATACTTATTTTGTACATATCATATATTTTACCATATTGCATGACAGCTATAGTTCTTCTAAAAGCCCTAACATTGCATTGCTTGATAGATTTGTTTTGGCTTCTGGCATTTCAACAATATTTATAATATTTACAATATGGTTGTAAAACACCTGTTCTCTTCTCTCTCAATTCCGCAGTGAATTCCACTTATAAATACCTTTCCCTCAATGACTTTCAGTCTTGGTAAATCGCATTAGATGTGCAAATTAACCTGTTTGCATACTCGCCTTATTTTGCACACTCTGCTAGAAACGCCCAATATTGCATATTCATTAAGACAAACCCACAAAAAAGGACAGGACTTTTATTTGGTCTCATTTGAGAGCAGTAATTCTAAACTGGTGGGGCAGAGGGGTTGAGGTACAGACATAGTCAAACCTTTTCAATAAATGTAATAAGGCAAACAATAAAAGCTTGCCTTAGGGTTGGACAAATGTTATCGCTCACAACTTGAATGAGCAAGCTCTAGATGCAAGGGATGGCAGTACTAGCTAAAAATAAGTTTCAGATTTAATATGAACCTGTAAAAGGTTTACGTTTGTATTGTTTGTCAGCTGGCTAGTATCTCGAGTTACGATGTGTGGGTGCATACCGGGGGGAGGGGGGCCCAATAGGACATGTGTCCAGGGGCCCTGTGGTTGATTAATCTGGCCCTGACTGACTGACTCCCCGTTGTTGAAACACACACGTAACTACCTTTGTGTAGCCATCCATATAACTAATCTTCTTTTACCCTTGAACTGTCATTGTTTATTTTGAAATAGCTACTGCATACGAGAGGTAAGATACCGTCATTTAATTTACCGTTTACCGCTTGGTGTGTCCTTGCTTGTATGCATGAATGTATGGATGCATTAATGTATGGATGACATTAAGGTTCATAGTTTATATAGCGGCAGCCGATGCACAAGTATACTCACGTGTTCAAATATGTTGCCACCAGCAGGAGCTTCTGTTTTTACCAGACCACTGAGTGACTGACTGAAATCCCCTTGTGAAAAAGCCTTATGCCCGAAAACAGGCGGAGTCACATGATTTGTGGCATGGAACATGGAATGGATTGCACTGAACTGAGTCTACTACATGTGTAGATTCAGAGCACTCCAATCCATTTTCCATGCCACATTTTATGCCATGGCAGATGTTTTAGGGCACAGGACATTGCCCTAGAGCCTGAAAATGTTGACTTTCAATAGGGAGGAATTATCTTCTGGAACCTATATGAAAAGAGGGTCCAGTACCATTTATGGACAGAAAGTCATGGGTCAAGTGTTTCAGTTCCTGACAGACAATGTTCCCCGCAGTCTGCATTTGTGGTCCAGCTAAAATACGCTTGCCTAGTCCTGTTTTTCAAAAGACTGCTTCCCATTGATAAAGCTAATTTTCCTCAATTACCAGAACAAGGATGTAACATGGGATTCATCTTATCTAATCCCCCCATACACAAAGACCTAACGGAACATCAATTACATCCTAATGTTGGGAACAGCATGGCGGAAAATGGGCTCCAAATTGGCCCACAGCTCCTCTTGTATGAGCATGTGCAGAGAAAGCAGCCTGTAAGTAAATCTAATAAGCTGCAGATACCTAGAAGAGCTGCATCACTGGCAAACCAATGAAACCGATGAAATGGTGAGGAGGAGACCCAAGGCAAGATGGCCATAAACACACTGGAGGTAATGGACAGTACATACACAAAAGTGCATTTACATGTGCGCGCTTGTGTACAGACAAACATGCACCAAGCCAGGTGCAAATACATGAACACACACAACCCATGACTTCTTCATCCAGCATCTGTCTGGACTGGAGGAGCTTTGCCATTCTCTGCCATTTTCTCTCTGTGTCTCTTTATCTCTCTGTTTTAAAAATGATCAAAATCACATTAGCTGCCATGTCACTGTTTTGGGAATAAAGGTTGTACAACTTTATGTTCAGGGTGGAGACATGTTATAATGTATACTGCATGTTATATTGAAGTTCCATCCAACAGTGTCAGAGCATTGTATATTTGCTGAGGAGAGTCAGATGGTTCAGTATGGCAACTCTGGTTTTAAAACAGACTAACAATACAGATTGTTCCCCTGCAGTTGCAGTAAAATCATTCTCTTGTCCACAGTACAAACACAGACAGGATGTGAGTGTTACCTTGGCAGTCAGTGCTGTCCTGTTCCTCTCCCCTGGCCTCCTGCCTGCTGTGTCTCTCTTAACCTCTTTCTGGCTCACATCCACTCCTGAAGCCTCTCCTGACCCTGTGGCCAAGCCCCAACACAGCCATCATGACCTTATCATCACAACAACAGACCCTATCCACATGCATGGAATCCAGAGCATGCTGTGTGTGTGTGTGCGTGTGTGTGCGTCTGTGTGTGTGTGTGTGTGTGTGTGTTGGAGTTTCTGTACTCTGCACTGAATAAAACCTTAATTGGACTTCTACAGAGTACTACAGTACAACTCAACACATGAGCGCCACATAAACAATCAGCAGCACTCACAACCTCTCTGACAGGAGAGAGGCAAGACAATACAGTGAAACACAGGCAGCTCTATATGTTCTGAAGGAAAAGACTCTTAAAATAAATAATATAAGTTTTAAAAGAAAGGCTTTTAAAACTGACCTTGGTTAGCCTTCAGTTGTTCTCTGTTTCAGTACTTTCTTTTTTATTAAACCAAGTCTAGGCATGACGAGCTAAACATAGGCGCCAGATACTGACAGGAAACTGGACCCTGACTGTCATCAAGTGAATTGGAATCAATTTTAATCAACTAAAATAATTATGAATGGTACATTCTAATAGCAGTGGATTTTAATTCAAATTCAAACCTGATTTCAAACAGCCTCAAAAAATATCCAACAGAAAAATGAATCAGTGGTCAACTGAACAGAATTGTCTCTCTCTTTCTGTGAGTGTGTGTGTATTGTGTGTGCACAGCTGTGTGTGTGTGCAGTTATACATGCGTATGTGCACAGACAAGACTGAGTGCATATATGCTCCAACATACATGTCAGTGTGTGTGTGGGTGTGAATGTTGTGTGTGTATGTGAGCCTCTCTGTTCACCTCCATGTGTCTCTGCTGAGCTCCAACCTGATTCAGTCTCTTGTAGAAATGAAGGCAGAGCTGCTGCTCTGGGAGCAGAACACAGACGCTGGTGGAGACCTCAGGGAGGCTGGAGGGCTGCAGGGAGCAGACCAGAGGATGGGCTCAACAACCTGGACCAAGGCCCTCTGCTCCAAACAAGACTGACACACTGAAGGCAGAGAAGACCCGGGATTTCAAATGGCTGGTTGGAAACTACTGGCTGGTTATTGTACTGCTGCTGCTGAAGGAGCTTCTGCTACCAATGTGTGATATACACACATTTTTTACCAAAATATGAGCCATTTGAAGTGAACACATGACTGAACGCTGCTATTTTTCCATGTAATTCCACTGATAACAGGCCATGTCTCATATGAGTGGACCAGGATTGTACAGCAGCCACCTAAGTCAATGCAGAAACCACTAGACCGAACGTCGAGTGTTAAACGCCATTTTGAGACCATACACGAGAAAACTTTCAAGGATGAGGCAGACAAGGCTGAATCCATCAAACATACCGCTGTGTCCAGGTATGGGAAGCAAACTAACACCCGCAAAGTCTTTGCCACTGCTAAAAATCATGCTACCGAAGCAAGCTATCGCATTGCTCATTGCAGTTCACAACACGATTTCGGGAATTTCAGAAGTATGGACCCATGTTCTCTTTCTTGATCAAACCCGATAGCTTTGATGGACATGAACTGGATTTATCTCTGATGGACTGGCTGGATACACAGGACATGACAATGCAGCTGATTGAGCTGAAGAGTTCTGTGGGTGACAAAGTTTGCAGAGCTACGGAAACAGCTGGAAACCACAGCAGGGTGTGATCACGGGACTTGCATCGTCACCTGCTAGATACTCTACCAGAGAAGTTTAGCTGTCTCAGGAACATTGCATTGGCTTTGCTGAAGTCTTCGGATCAACATATCTCTGTGAGCAGATATTCTCGCACATGAAGAGCGTGCTCAGCCCCTCCCACAGTCGTTTGACAACTGACCACTCCGAAGCTTGTGTGCAACTTAAAGTGACTAAGTACGACCCCCAGATAATGGAGCTCAGCAAAGGAAAGCAGGGCCAGGGATCACATTGACTGGTAGGCATCTGTTTATTTGCAGCACACATGGCTTTGCATAAAGGAGCTTTGTCCCGGTCTCTTTTTTTCTTTTTTTCATCTCAGATGTGGATGTTTTAAGGATGGCAGCATTTGTGTATAGTGCTCATATTTCTGTTTGTTGCACTTAATTCTCCCCTTTTGGCATTTGCTGCTATTGGACACTTTGTAAATGAAGGAATGTCATTGAAAACAGTATGCTGAAATGGGAACTGTGCATATAATTTGTAACCACAGGGGGTAAAAAAACAAACAAACTATTTGTTAAGTTTATTGCTGATGAACAAGATTGGTGGAAGGTTGGTAGGGTTAATGATTTCAACTCAGATGTGGATGTTTTCAAGGATGGCAGCCCAGCCTTCTTGTATAGTGCTCTCATATATAATTACAATGTCCTGATTATGGGAGAAAAATATTTTTTTAAAATGCTATGCTATGCAATTGCTATGCACATTGCCTATATGGATGGAATAAAATTACAGATCCGTTGGAGATTTAAATTTTGATGTGGAGTCATAATTAAACTTAATGTTAACCTTAATGTTGATATGGCACACTGATTAACAAGAAAATTTAAAAACGGCACTTCATATCAAAAAGGTTGCCGACCCCTGCACTAGACTGACTCAAAGAAGACAAGATAAGAGGTTAGGGTCCTGTTTTCAGACTGAAGACAGGGTTTGATCTAAATGTAGGTTTACCTCCTTAAATCTACCTTTTACAGACACATTATAAACCAACACTCTCTCTTATAATTACAACAGTGAAGATTGTGAGGTTATAATAATAAAAAACAAACAGAAAATGTTAAATTTATCTTCACATTTAATCCCATCTATCAAATATGGATAAAGGTACATTGATTCTCTTGTAACTGAAAATACAGCACAATCATGAACAAACATATACAGGTTAAAAACATTTAGAGGAGTGTAAGTGTTCTGTCAATCAATTTGGCAATCCGAAAAATCTGTGTTAATTTGAGAAAAGTAAAGTATTTAGTATTATACATATATAGTATAAAGCACTTAGTATGTTTGCTTTAAGGATCAGATCCTGGCGGTTCATCAAAAATAACAAGAACAAACATGAAAAAGTTTCTAAATCATTTGAAACTGTTTGATGTAGCCTGAACATCTGGTTGACTGGGTCTGTGTACTTTTGAGACCAGTAAAACTGATTCACTTCAGACAAGCAGTGTGACTGACTGGGCTGAAATCAAGCGTGTCTTACTGAAATCTAACAAACACCCCATGATACTGCTCCAGGTGGGCAGTCAGAGACACAACACCGTGTGAGCTGTCAGATTATAAAGACCGCCTCATTGACTTGAAATGTGATTGGTCATGAGAAACGGCTGTTTGGATGAGACAGCTGATAACTGATCAGCTGATCACGTGCACGACTTCAGTGTTCTGCCTGAACTAACGCAATGCTCCACTAGCTGAACAAGACCAATAGCTAGACCTCCACTAGAGACTAATAACTGCCTTGATTCATGTTACATCTCTCCTTTGATCAAGCAGTTCACTACAGTAATGCTACAGTGTAACACTGATGAAAGAGTAATGGCCTTTGCACCATCAGAGTCTGTTGAACACAAAAACAAAGGAAAAGCAATTGACTGTGACTTTCTTTCCTCCGCCTTCATCCGATGAAATGAACCAATCACATATTCTCTGAAAATGTTCTCATTAAGACACTAACACAGCTACTGTTTAACAGACAAATGAGTGCCATAACAGAGCTGTCTGTAACAGTTTGTCAGCACAGAAGCCTGAGAAGCTGCTGCCTGAGTGGCCCAGAGGAAATGAAGTGAGGCTTGGCTGCTCAGAATAAATAAAGGCACCTGGAGGAGGTCAGCTGTTTGTTTAAGACGCTTCGGCTCCACTGGGCGTTTCGAACAAGGTCAGAGGTCATTCTGCTGTATTGCCTCCTCTCCTGCCAGGACCAACCCTTGGGCCATCACTCCTTTCTGACAACAATCTGTGGCAATCAGTGGGGACATAAAAGTAACGTTCCACCAAGTCTGCCTACTATCTACTGACACTGCATTGCTAAAGTTTATATGGAGAGATATGGTTCAGGAGGTTGAGCCCATATATACAGTATATATGAATGGCAAGTTCTACCCTTTGGCACAACCTGCAGTCCTTGCTGTGCTATTTATGCACTGCAATTACATGGCTGTGAACATAAAACCATAGAAACCTGGAGAGCTTCACTAGAAAGACCATTACTTTAACTGAGAGAGAATGAGAGAGAGAGAGAGAGAAAGCACAATATGTTCACTTTTACAGAATAATGTTTAAAACAGGGATTATTTGTTTCACAGTCACATTACTAAAACTATCACTACATCTTATCTATTGCATTACCTAGGAGATTTAAGTTGAAACAAGCTTACATTTGGACCCTGATATACTGTTTGGCAATTCATCAAACATAGCATAAAAAGAAAAACCTTTATTACTAAGCATGTCTATTTAGTTTAAAATGCTTGGAGGTAACTCAAATGTTCCAACAAATTATTTTTCAATCTGCAGTGCAATTATCCAATAATCCAACATTTTGAAAAATCAATATGCATTATTCACACTAACAGCCGTCTCACAAACCACAGCTATTATAACTATCAGTGGCGCCATATTCAATCTATTTCACTCCAGAAAGAAAATAATCCTTCTTCACATTGCTACAAACCAAGACTGTGCCGCTCAGATCTTACAGGTTGAATTTCTTGCATCAACAACTCAGAGTAGATTAGCACCTTCTTCTGTAAGATATAATGAGCTTTGGATTGATGAGCAATTACTGAGGGTTTCTATTTGGAGAAAATTGGTGTTAAAAGTCATGTCCATTTAGACAGCAGGTGTTATTATCACATCTCTTTTATGTGCTAATTTTGACAGCAGCCATGAATGTAGACCAGCTTTGTGTCACAAGGAATTACAGACATTCAGTTGATTCTAAAAGGAGCCTTTACATTGTCAGAGTGATAAATTGGCTGTAATTGTTGAATGAACACTAGGAGAACCAAGATCCAGTACTTAGGCTCCACCAGCCTCCTCCTCCTTCTCCATCAGTGATGTTGAGAAGCAACAAGCCAAGGCCACAAGAAATATAGTGTGCTGAAGAAATATTTCTGTGTGATATGGACATAATTTCCATGAACAGCTACAGTATATCTGCCTTGTCACAGAAGAGTCAGTCTTTTCTACAGCAGTCTGCGGTGGCCCAACCCGCTCCACCACACAGCCTGATCCACTACGGTGCTTTCTCCTGCAGACAGAGAGAAAACTATTCCAGCTGATAGGTGACAGCAAGGAGGGAGCTGTTCAACCTGCTGGATTGTGACAGAGAACTGAACTGACCCTCATGTTTCTGACACAATACTTCCATTCTGCTGGAGGAAAAGCTCCATCAGGGCAGAAAAACACAATTTATTTCCCAATTTCTCTTTCTCTCTCTTTCTCTCTCTCTCTGGACTTAAACTAATTAATCTTTAGACAAAACTTGAGACACCGACCACTAAAACTGCAGCTAAACCACAGCCTTTTTTTTAATGTTTTACCAAAGTAATTGGCGATCTCTCTGGATTTGTGTGGGAAGGTGCAATTATTTTATTTTTCTAGCACACATGAAACAATAATCAATTATCCTTCAGTGTTGGAAGCCAGTTTGGACAGGTTGGAGAAAACACACACTTGGCTTTTTAGTAACTGACTTCCGTTTTCATACAATAATAATGAGGCCAGCTCATCACTCTATAATGCTAAGAAATATCGCTAGACTCCACAATATCTACATGTTGTGCACCATACTAATGAAGGCCATAATAAATACTTAGCAATCATTTATCCTTCATTCTCTCTCTGTGTTGCCACATCCTGTTCTTTTCATGTCAAACCAAATAGAACCAGAATAATCTGCAGTAGTGGAAGTGAAGTGCACAGGAAAATGCCTTCAACCGAGCAGATTGTGACTGACTGCATGTGCGACTGTGTGTGTGTGTTCGTGTGTGTGTGTTCACCCAACATTGCTAAATGCCTTTGATGAAGGAGCAAGTGATCATTTATTTAAGCTTTATTCTTAATTTACCACTAGGATGTTCTGTATCTCATTCATATTTTATGGAAGACTATTGTGAAACAAATGAAAATACAGCAGTGCGCATTTGGCTGCATGGACCCCACAAAATTATGTAACAAAATAGCCCAACAGTGTCTGTATGAACACAAAATATTTGGAAGTTCAGGCGTGGCAAAACTTTTCTTCTTAATTTTCTTCCTTGGTACTGTTTAGAGAATATGAATCGTTTTCCTTTGGCAATATATATTATGAATGATGAAATAAAAAAAAATGTGTGTGTGAGAGAGAGTGAGAGAGAGAGAGGGAGAGAGATAGAGAGAGAGAGAGAGAAACATAGAGTGCTCAATTCAATATTGAAGCTGAAGCCAGCAGACTGAGACTGTTGGGCTGTGAATGTAGAAGGACCGCAGGGGGTTCAACCCACTACTAATAACCAAGACACACACACACACACACACACAGACTTTATGCCATCTCCCCATTCATGCAGTGCTGAGGGTCTATTGCCATCAGACAGGCTTTTCACTTGCACATATTTGACAAAAAAGTGCATGAAGTGCAGGTTTACAGCTACAGAGCAGCCGCCAGAGCTTTTTAATGGCTCTTATCTGCCTTAAACCCTGCAGCAGGACTCAAACCCCATCTCTCACATCTGATCTTGTCCACAGACACTCAAGAAATGAATGTAATGTGTCTCAGTGCTGAGATGAATAACCCTCTCTACAGCTGGAGGGGTTGAAATTTAACAGGAAAAAAAAGCTTCAATCTGAGAATCTGACCATACTGCAATCCTTTAAATGATGACAGTGTGACAGATATTATATAAATGGTGATAATGGTTGAAATGGATGGGTTTTCATTTGCGATTCCATCTCCAATGCAGATGGGAAAATGTCAGAGGGTGAATGAGGTTTAGCACAGAGAAACAGTTAGTCCCACAGGGCTGAAAGCAGCAAGTCCTGCATGAGACATGATATCACCAAGTGGGAGATTTTGCAATATTGATATTAATAATGGAGTATTTTAGGGGCTGTGGGCTGTGCAGGAGGCTGCATTAGACAAGAATAGCATGCAATGCATCCATATTTAATTAGGACACTACAGTCCTGAAGATATAGCTGCTTCCCAGGGACAATAATAAAACAGTAATGGTCTGAATCTTAGACCAACACTTTACAACCTTAGTAAATGTCAGCCCAGCTCTGTCTCTCTTCCTTGAGGTTGAGACATAGGTGCACTATGTGAGTAGTGATTATATGAAGTGTTTACATGGCCTGGCTTCATTACAGTAATATCATAACTGCATGCAGATCAAAGTATTGGGGTGCATGTGTAGGTGAAATCTCTCTCTGCAGATGATGAGTACAAACACAGGAACAAGAACTAGACCAGATGAGATCAAAGGGGGACTGGAGTACATGTTGATGTCACTGCTATTAATGTGGAGTTCAGTGCAGCTTCCTACAACCCAGTGGATTGGATCTTTGTGACGGAGCGGCCTGGAGCTCCACAGCCAGTCCTGACATATCTTCCTCCAACACACACTCAAGGTGATTTATGGAAAAAGAGATTTCACACTCCTCTGAATCTTCTGGGCTCTTAGATAAATACAGACTGTTGACTCAAAGGCGGAATAAGGAGAGGAGGAGACAGAAGAAGAGGAAAAGTGAGGAGGGGGAAGAAGACGAGAGGGAGGGAAAAGAGATAGCCTGGTAAGACAATGCTGATCACGTGACCTCACATTCTGTTTCGCTCTATGGATCAGTCTGGACTTCTAGCCGCCCACATCGATTTCAGTGGGCGGGAGTACTTGCCTTGACAGACAAACTCCTTCAGCCAATCAGCGAATCCAAATTCAAATCCAGTTGGAAGAACGGCGAAAACGCCTTTTCCGCCGAGAAACTCCGCTAGTGCATACTCTTATTCTTGTTTAATTGTTGTTATTGAGTCTATTTCTGCAATAACTGTACTTATGGCTGTGTTTACTCTACTAACGTTAATGTTACCACCCATTGCTTCGGGAGACACCATTACTGTTTTGCCAGCGGTGGCCTGTATTTCACGTCATCAACTACGACGCAGTCCCTGATTGGCCTGGTTACACTGTTAATTTCAAGAAATCAATGTGGGCGGCTAGAAGTCTAGACTGATCCGTGGAGTGAAACAGAATGTGAGGTCACGTGATCAGGATGGTCTTACCAGGCTAGAAAAGAGAGTGAAAGGAGAAGGAATAGGGCAGCAGGGTTCATTAAAGGATACGTTTGGTGATTTGGGACCTATAATTTGTTGAGGTCAGGGCTCTGTACAGACGGTGATCTGAGGATTGTGTGTGGCTGCTCGGCCATGGAACCCCATTTCATGATACTCATGATGAACAGTTCTTATGCTGACTTCCAGAGGCAGTCTGGAACTTGGTAGTGAGTGTTGGGCGGCCCCGTTCTGTGAGCTTGTGTGGCCTATCACTTCACCGGAGCTCTTGTTGCTCCTAGACGTTTCCACTTCACAATTACAGCACTTACACTGTGTGCTTGATTTTATATACCTGACAGCAATGGGTGTGGCTGAAATAGCTGAATCCACTCATTAGAAGGGGTGTCTGCATACTTTTGGCTATGTAGTAGTGTACCTCTGGACATAACAGTGATCCTCACATCCCAGACTTCAGTATGAAGTCAAGAGCCATACAGCTCAAGCTCAGCAGTCGTCTTCTGAGACAGAGAAAACCCTGCACCCAGCTGGGATGACGCCCATCCACAAGCTGCTGAAGAGGCACAGTTTCACTCTACTGTATAGTCTAATGGGATTATCAGTTCAGCTGGTTTGAATAATAATCATTATCTGAGTTTAGAGTAGATACTCCAGCTGTATTTGCTAGAAGAGGTACTTCAACAAAAGCAACAAAGGTTGAGTATCAGACTGTTAATAGTCTGAAGGCAGAAATACACAGCCAATAGGAGATGAAGACTTTAACGACAATCACACACTAATGATCTTATGATACCCACATATTAATGGAGCTGCTACTTTGCTCTGCTTTGTCATCTAAAACTCCACTTAGGGATTAGGCAAATAAATTATACTTAACTGATTTAATTTGTTTCTGTGCATTCTGGTTTAAAAACACTACAGTGTACAGCACATGTATGAATGGTTTAGTCTCATATGAACCTGAGGTTTATGACAGGTATGACAGGATCCTGTCATCCTGTCATCTTCACATCACTGTACATGTCTCCATTATATAACACATTGTATTTATAGATACAGTGTGTATAGTTTACATCACTGGACACAATGTTGTACACAACAATGTTTTCATGCTTAGAGATACAATAGGTGTATATAAATAGATGTTATGAATAGTGCCTTTTTACTGTCTGTTTTGGCCCAGACCAGAAGGCTCTGGGGAGTTGAGCTTCATATTTCATACAGACACTGTACTGTTGCCTCCATGGACCACTTTCTGTTGTCAAACTCACACTCACACTCACAAACACAAATGTTGTGTGCAGACTGAGCCCAGAGCGAGGCTATCAACCTTTGACTCCATTTGAACACAGTGCAGTTTCCTCCAGACAGACTTGGTAAAGATGAACCAAACAGACTGGAGGCAAGAATCAACAGCAGCCGCCCATTCTAATGAGTTTTCTCATATGGATGAGCTTTGGCTGTTATTTACTCTGTTACAGTGTGGACGACATGGCATGTACTGAGACTGAGAGGAAACACACAAGAAGTTGCAGTAAAGACTTGACAAGCATCTCAAAGGTATTTACCAGGAGTATGTATCAGAGTATGGATTATATTTAAAACAGTTATTCTAACCTAAGTAAGATTTAACAAACAACACAATTACGAGGAATCTACTCATGGTGCCAATAATTTTGGCAGATGTTATTCAATTTCTTATTATTTTCATAAAGTTTAGAACTCACTGGACATGGACATTTTTTTTTTGTAGCCCCTGATTCAAATTATATCTATTTTACATTTAATGTTACTTTACATAGCCATTTTGGCTCATTTTTCCCGAAGGCACCTTGAAGTCTTGTGAGAGCAGCAGTATACTGAGTCACCACTCCTTCACTGTAAAGAGGGAATACTCTGGAAGAAATGCAGAGTTTGGGGTCATGAACAGCCAATAGCAAGTCAGCTGACAGACACTGAAGACAGGCCAGGAAAGTAATCCTCAACTCCCCTGATGCAAAACAAAACATTTCACTAAAATACATTATGAAAGCTGAGGTATGGGATCAGTGATTCACTCCTTTTAAGATGCTGGATGAATCTAAAACTCTCTGGACTCAGTATTCACTCTATGAAACTAGCAGCCATTTGGTCTCTACTGTCAGTCTGTCTCTACCTCCTATTTTTCCCTTTACATCTCCTGCTTTCTCCACTCCTCTCTCTTTCCTTCTTTCCTCCTGTCTTCCTCTCTCTCCCACCTTCCTTCTTTCCTCCTGTCTTCCTCTCTCTCCCACCTCCTTCCTGTAAGCTGATTGGCCTTAAAGTCCAGTGAGACATGAGCTTTAGAGTGAAGTGAGTGACTATAGTCCATTACTGAGCCAATCTGCACATGAATGTCCTTCAGAGAGACAGCAGTGTTGAAGGTGGAAGCCTCTTATTTTGCTTTGACCAGACCAGCTTCAGAAGTCAAACAGGAATGGAGAGAGAGAGAGAGAGAGAGAGAGAGAGAGAGAGAGAGAGAGAGAGAGAGAGAGAGAGAGAGAGAGAGAGAGAGAGAGAGAGAGAGAGAGAGAGAGAGAGAGAGAGAGAGAGAGAAAGCTGAGTGCTACAAGCATCTGACATTAACCCTGACTGCCCTTTAAAGGAATAGTTCACCCAAAAACGAAAATTCTGTCATCATCTACTCACCCTCATGCCAAATGAAACACAGGTGAAATTTGTTAGTCCATATAACACACAGGGAGGTTGCCAGCACAACTTGGTAGCAGCCTTCTCCAAAACAACTCAATCTCAACTCAAAGTCAATGGGGACCTGTTCTTTAGAGTTCCAAAACAAAAACAGCCAAACAATCACACTGTGAATAGAAAGACCTACACACCATTATTTGTTGGAAATCAATCAGCTGTAGTTAAGATTTGCACAAAATTATGGTGTAAATATAGTATAGGTCTTTTTGGAACTTCATTTTTCAACTTCATCTTCAGCTTTCATTTTTTTTTCATTTTTGGGTGAACTATTGTTTTAACTCTAGAGAAAATAGAGAATCTAAAGAGTTTTGCTCTGCCTCTATAAAAAGACTGGGCTGGTTGATGAATTCATGTTTGATCAGACATAGCAGCATGCTAGCATACTAGTTTAGCAATGCAAGGCCAGCTAACACACAAATGTTACAATGATTGTGACTACTATTTAATTATCCTCTCTCCTTTAAAAAAGTGACCAAAGTTCAAAAACAAACTAGGCCAGTGGTTCTCAACGTGGGGTCCGGGGACCACCAGGGGTCCTTGAGAGGGTTCCAGGGCGTCCCGAGCAAATTGATAAATTGTTAAACTTCACTGTTATTTCATTTACAAGACGTTAACGCAACTAGAGAATGTAGAATAATTATCTCTCTACTTATAATACAGATACAGTCATGGAATACTGGACAAAATCACATCTAACAAAAAAAATATTTTCAGATTAGGGTCGGAGGGACAAAATCTCATCAATGTTGTACATGGCCCTAATGTATACTAAATTAGGGGTGTGTGATATGAAAAAGGTTGAGAATCACTGATCCAGGCTACCAAATTCCACACTAAAGACTGTACCTGGAGTTTTCCAAATATAAAATTAACATATTAGTGATCAATCCACAAGACAGGCATCATGTGGAAGTTAAGGCAGAGCTTATATCACACAAGCACTATCTATCCTAGGTTATTTTCAATAACCTAGATACTTTTATTCCAGTCCAATTCTGTTGTTATATTCCTTCTAATAATATAAGAGATTTGGAGAGTGTTAAAAAGACTAATGGCTCTTCTAAATATGCCATCAGATGAAAATGATGCTTGGGGATTATCTGAGTGTCTTCATAGCTCAGTACTCAAAAGGGTCTTTCAAAGAAACTGTTCATGATTAAATGATTCTACTTTAATTTGTTTGATTTCAGCACCGTCTCACATGTCCCTTCCTGGTGAAACAAACAGTAGAGCCCAACGTTCTGTGTGTCCCAGCAGGCCAAGTGTCTGGCATCAGTTCAGGTTCAGTAACCCATCTGTGTACTGAGATCTAACAAAAACACACCCAAGAGCCCTAGGCAGACTGGGTGCTGCTCCCACTCTCCCCTGTCCCACTTGTAAAGCCTCACTCTTCTCCCAATTTACTGTTGCAGAGGAGGTCTTATACAACCATATCCCCCTGAGTCTTGATAAAAACATTTGCATCATCAGCATGGGCAAGATACAACCAACGGTGGGCTCAGTAACCCAGGTAGGGAGCACAACAAGCCTATATACAGGAGAGAGAGCCTATATGTAAACACCGAACAAAAAGTTCGGAAATTTGTGTTTGGTAGATTATTTCTCTGTTGTAACAATGCTTCTTGGCAATACATTTTATACCGTTGGAAAGCCTGTTTATTTCCCTTTTAAATGGTGCCTCATTTGTAAGGAACATGCATTTGTGGGATGAGCAGCACAGCTGAGTATGTGGGTTGCGCTCATGTAAAATTTGCCAAATCTTCTCTGCCAATGCCAAACAGCTTATTCTGCTGTTGCTATTGACTCTTGTTTGGTGTTGTTTGGTGGATTGGATGTTTGAAGTCTATCAGTAACAAGGAAGAAACAAGACATATTGGCAATTTCAGTCAGGAGCCTCAGTAGCGTGTGGAAGAACCATACACAGCCACAACAGCCTGGCACCACCTCCTCATGCTGGTCACCAGCCTGGTCACACACTGCTGTGGGATGGCATTCCACTCCTCAACCAGGATTTGTCGCAAGTCAGCCAACGTGGTTGTGTTGGTCACTCTAGCACGAACAGCACGCCCAAGCTGATCCCATAAGTGTTCAATTGGGTTGAGGTCAGGACTGTTGGCAGGCCATTCCATTCTCTCTACTCCCAAATTCTGGAGGTAGTCTCTGATAAACCCCGCTCTGTGGGGGCGAGTGTTGTCATCTTGGAGGATGGAGTTCGGTCCCAGATTGGAGATATGGGATTGCCACTGGTTGCAGAATCTCATCTCGATATCTCTCTGCATTGAGATTGCCTCCAATGATGACAAGCCTCGTTTTTCCAGTGATGGAGATGCCGCCCCACACCATCACACTGCCTCCACCAAAAGGTGTTACTCTATCGGTGCAGCAATCAGCATAGCGTTCTCCCCGTCTTCTCCACACTTTGACCCTACGATCCAACTTCCGTAGGCAGAATCTGGACTCATCGCTGAACATAACGTTCCTCCACATGTTCAGGTTCCAGTGCAGGTGTTGCCGACACCAGCGCAAACGGGCCTGACGGTGAAGGGCAGTCATGGCAGGCCTCCTGGCAGCCCCATGAGCCCGGAGATTGGCTGCGTGCAGTCTGTTCCGGATTGTCTGGGCCGAGAGCCATGTGCCATATCGTCCTGCAAACCTTGACTGCAAATCTGTAGAAGACAGCCTACGGTTCCAGTGCTGAAAGGGTGAGGAACCGGTCTTCTTGGGGTGTCGTCTTCTTGGGACGCCCACTTCGCGGTCTGTCTCGGACATCCCCCGTTTCATGGAACTTGGCCTTTAGTTTGGAGAGGGTACTATGGCTCACTCCAAATAATGCCGCAACTTGCTTTTGTGGAACACCAGCTTGAAGTCGCCCTATCGCGCAGGCCTTATCGAGATCAGACAAAGAGAGAGAGAAAATAACACAGCAGAGAGAGAGGAAAACGTGAACTGAATCCACCAGCTGTCCTTTAAAGATCTTCCCCCTTTTCTTTGTCCAAGCCTCTTTGACTGCTTTGACTGCTTCCTCCTCTCTCTGCAGCTTCTGATTTCAGTCATGTCAGTCTTCCTCTGCAGCCACAGCAGCCTGTCCTCTGATTTCCATCTCCAAATGCAGTTAGAGGAGATGTTCAGTCAAGTCACTGGGAGAGAGAGAGAGAGCAAATTCCTGGAACACAGACAGCTGTTCCCTCATCACAGAGTGGGGAAGTTCTGGTGAACCTATACTGATAAAGCTCTCCAGCTCCTCTGCCATGACCACCTGGATGACCCTGACAAGAGAGGGTGGCAGAGGCCATAATTAAGGTGGCTAAAAAAGCACCGTAGGAGTTTCCTCAGGCCGGTATCACCATTTCCACACTACTGCCACGGACTGATTTCCCCTCTGACATGATCAGCAAGATAAACAGGGAGATCACCTTGCGACACGAGGGTGTGCGACATTAAGCAATGTAAATATTGCACATCACCCCACTCTGACACATGAGCACCTTTATGATCATGTCCACCTAAACCGTGACCACATCTGGATGTTTGCTGAGGACCTCACAAGGACATTGGCCGACGGAGAGCCTTCAGTCCCACCCCTCATCAGGGGACCACCACATCTCAGCCACAGACAACAACACACACAGCCCAGGCCAAGGGAGAGGAGAATGCCACTTGGCCCAGCCCAGCGCAGCAGAGCCCCACCCAACAGAGCACCAAAAACAGCTGCACCAGGCCCTGCTTAAACTGTTCAACCTAATCCTTCAGGCCGGCTGCTATCCTGAGATCTGGAGCCGAGGACTTGTTTCCCCAGTACACAAGAGTGGAGATAAACTGGACCCCAACAATTACCGAGGCATCTGTGTAAGCAGTAACCTGGGGAAGTGTTTCTGCAACATTATCAACGCCCGAATACTGGCCTTCCTCACCGAACACAATGTCCTGAACAAAGGGCAAATTGGCTTCCTACCAAACAACCGCAGTACTGACCACATTTACACCCTACACACTCTAATTAACTATCACGTACACCAAAAAAATATTACACCAAAAAATGTTTTATTGATTTTAAAAAGGCATTTGATTCCATTTGGCAAGAGGGATTATATTATAAAATTCTCCAAAGTGGCATAGGGGGTTAAGTCTATGACATAATAAAGTCAATATATGTCAGTAATAAATGTGGAACAAAAATTATTTCAGTGAAACAGTATTTCAGGGAAACAGCTTGTCACCAACTCTCTTTAACATTTACATCAATGAGTTGGCAATGCTGCTGGAACAGTCTGCTTCCCCTGGCCTGAGCCTACACAATAAGGAAGTTAAATTCCTGCTCTATGCTGACGACCTGTGCTGTTGTCACCAACACAGCAAGGTCTATAGCAGCATCTGGACCTGCTGGAGCAGTACTGTCACAACTGGGCCCTGATAGTAAACTACAAAAAATCAAAAATAATGATCTTCCAAAAGAAGCCCAGATCTCAGGAACCAGATACACATTCAATCTAGGAAATACTGTACTGGAACACACTCTACACTATGACTACCTTGGACTCAAAATCAGCGCCTCAGGTAACTTTGGTCTGGCAGTGAATGCACTGAAGGAAAAGGCCTGTAGAGCCTTTTATGCAATTAAGAAAAGATTCCACAAAATAAACATACCAATTAGAAATTGGTCTAAAATCTTTGACAGTGTAATCCAACCCATTGCCCTTTATGGAAGGGAGGTTTGGGGTCTGCTCAGCAAACAGGACTACACCAGATGGGACAAAAATCCTACAGAGGTCCTGCATACAGAGTTCTGTCGCACCACACTAAACATCCACAGAAAAACACCAACGCATGCAGGGCAGAACTAGGCCGTTACCCACTGATTATAAACGTCCAAAAAAGAATTCTTAAATTTTGGATGCATCTCAAATCGAGTCCCCAAGACTCCCTGAGATCTCAGGCACTGCAAACCCAGGAGCTGAACCCCCAAAAGAGCCCCTTCTGCCAGCTGGTCAGGAGACTGACTGATATAGACCAACCTCAGACCAGCACTGCTCCAAAACCACCAATCAGAGTAAACCAAATTATACAACAAACAAAAGATATATATCTGGAACATTGGACAAATCAAACACAAACACAAAACAAACTTAATTGCTATCTGGCCCTAAACCGTAAATATTAATTGGCAGAATATCTTTTCAGTGTAAAAGACCCAAAGCAGAGGCAGATCCTGAGCAGATACAGACTGAGTGCCCACACTCTGGCCATAGAGAAAGGACGACATAAGAAGTCCTGGCTACCAAAAGAGGAACAAATATGTGGTCACTGCACAACAGGTGAGGTGGAGACAGAGATGCACTTCCTCTTGAAATGTGACAAATATAACCTAATTAGAGCAGAATAGTTTAAGAAATCGGAATTATTAATCCCCAACTTCACTAAACTGAATGAAAGTGTCCAACAGCAGATCCTACTGGGAGAGGGACAGGCAGCAGGTCTAGCTGCACAGTATGTGACCGCCTGTCACAGACTGAGGGACGGCCCAGAATGATCATCTTGACCTATCTTACTCACTACTGTTTGTTTATTGTTGTATTATATTATTCTAACACTGTACTTATTGTTAATAATATTGTCATACTTTGTAGTGTTATAATACTAGTACAATTACGTATTGTTATAATTGTTATAATTATTATTCTAATACTGTTCTTGCTTTGTCAGTATCTTATTTGATGTATTTTACTAGCAGAACTGATTCTGTCTTATTCAGTAATGTATCCACTGTTTACTCTGTTAGATCAGTTGTATCCTTTTTTTGATTGTCCTGAGACGCTTTGGTAATTTTGTTGTTATGACATTCATGCCAATAAAGCAAATTGAATTGAATTGAGAGAGAGAAATGGGCAGATAGAGATGGAAGGATGCAAAGCATAATGGGAAGGAAGGGAAGCATGAATGCATGAAAGGAAAGGAAAGCATGAAAGGGAGTAAAGTGACACGCTTTGACAGATGGAAACTTTCCATGCATGTCTATCATTACACAAAGAGTCAGAGAGACAAACAGCCAATAACTAGTCAAGATTCTCCCTCCAGTGAAGCTGATCACAGCTATAGACAAGCCTCAGTGACCAAGACTGAGACCCAATGCCAGTAGAAAAGAAACTGTAACAGGCCATGAGTGAGTGAATGAATGAATGAATGAATGAATGAATGAGTTACTTTCTGGATCCATGAGGTGCTCTGTATCTAAAAATGAACAGCTCCCTTTTTCGCAGATACATAGTAATTATTTTTAGCAGGACTAAACTTATTAGAACCAGGACCTTTGGGTAAATATACTGTGCCCATTAACCTCATAAATAAGATATAAATAATGCCGAATTCTACTTAATATGCATGACCCAGGATCAGTGTGTTTATTAATGCTCTGTTAACTTCAGAGTGGTCTTGCCAGAGGGTAAGTGGTTTTATTGAACTGGGTCAGGATCTACAGAGAGATTCCACACTCAGTGGCCACCAGGGAGGCAACAGTGGCAACTCAGCCACCTATAGTTGTAGCTTCATTAGTCATCATAATGAGTTTTTACTATTAACAAAATATCACACCAATATTGTAAAAATGGGTTTTAAAAGTCTGATGATACCTCAGCTGTTCTCACTTTACTCTCTTCATTTCTTCACAAGGTTCAGTGTGCTGTGTTTTATAACAGGTCCAACCTCTGGTTCAGGTTCTCTTCTCTCTGTCTAAAGGCAGCTGACACTGTCACCACTCTGCATCAGAGGACAGCAGGAGCCCAAGTGTCAGCTGCTTTAACACTGATATATTCCATAGTACTACAGTACACCGATATATTCTACAGTATTACAGGACACTGATATATTCTCCAGTACTACAGGACACTGATATATTCTCCAGTACTATAGGACACTGATATATTCTCCAGTACTACATTACACAGATTCCCCAGTACTACAAGAACTGATCAAAGTTCCAATCCAACATGATTACATCACTTTTAATTTCCTCCAAGTCTTGCTGATTGAATTCAAAGTCCCAATCAAATCTTACCTAGAAAAAGCATAAAACAAATAAAAAAACATATTTTAGAATATTGAGAGTGTCACTGTGAAAACACTACAGCATACTTACAGTAACAGGCCGCTGTCCCCTTGTTTACTGCATAATGTTGCATAGAACAACCCAAACTAAATGTTGCCAATGATAGAAAAAATGTCACTGTAATGTCAGTGTTGCTTCCAAACAGCAACATGTCATGTAAATATCCATCACATCAACCTTTCCATTCCAGACCTTTCAACATTTACTGATTAGTCATAATTTCACAGCAACTTAGTCCAGCAATAGTTCACTAGAAGCCTCATGTTCACTCAGCTATGAGAGCAGAGGAGGTTTCTCTCAATGGACTGAGCTGAGACAACATGGATTTATAGTCACCAGTGTAGCATCACATGGAAACAGGAGCACTGACTGAATCATTCCTCCAGAAGCTGTAAACCTATTTCTAAATGGATTCAGGCATTGGATTCAACACGGTTATTAAGATTAGATGTAGCCACATGGATCAGCTTGATATCAATAATGCTGCTAAAAGCACAGTGGGCACTATTAGGAAGCAAAGTATTTCAGGGGAAATTATCCTCCAGATATAAAGCAGCATCCAACCAAACACTTTTAAAATGATTCTAAAACAAGAAATAAGAAACAGCAGCAGCAAGGACACACAATTATCTCTTTCACAGCTAAACACTGCATACATGTGATGGTGTGTAAGAATCTGGTGTTTATGTGTTTGTGTGAGAGGGTGGATGGTTTGGGTGTGTATGTGTATGCGGGTATATGTGTGGTAAATGTGTGTGTGAGTGTGATATTTTCTACAGTACATCTAACAAAGCTTGATTATTCCACTGTCCTTTTCAAGTCCTCCATTAAGGCAGATCTTAATGGCCAGATGACAAATCTACAACAGAAATCATTTGTTTCCAGAGGGCAGCTTTACTTTGGATCTATATTTAGATTTCAAATGACCTTTCCCGTCTTCCTCTCTTCTCTTTTGCATCTGTGTTGCCAGAAACTGAGCTGAAGGGCTGATTGCTAAATAGAAAGTTTAAAAACCCAGGACGACTTGGACTGTATGGATTCACCTTTGAGAACCAATAGAGGGCAAAAAGAAGAAGGGATGAAGCTAGAGATTTAAACTGATCAGCAGTGTGAAGCTCAGCTCCTCCTTGAATATGTTCTCATTTTATTCTGTTATGCTGATGATATCCTGCTCTATCTGCAGTCATACTGTTACTCTGAGCCTGCCAGCATGTTGCTTTAAAGCCTTGATACTCCACTCTGAAGCAGAGAGATAAATGTAAATGAGGTGTGTGTGTGTGTGTGTGTGTGTGTGTGTGTGTGTGTGTGTGTGTGTGTGTGTGTGTGTGTGTGTGTGTGTGTGGGGGGGGGGGGGGGGGGGGGGGGGGTTGGAGTGATTTGCAATATCCTGACTGCATTCTCCTGACACCATGATTACAGATCTCATAAATACTAACTGACAGCTCTCTTTCTCTCTCTCTCTGACATGGATGTATAACTAAGACCCTGTAAATGATATGCAAATTGAAAGGCAGAGTCAAACCCCCTTTTCTATCAGAGATTTTCACTCTAATATTCCATTAAGATCTGCGATTCACTGCATTTGGTTGAGGCTTATTATCCACCTGAGAAACAGCCTCATAGTCATCTCAAGTTTGATAACAGAAAATAACATAAACACACCCAAGCAAAAGCAAATCAGTTGTAAATTACCCAGGGTCTTGCATGCAACAAATGGTAAAGTTGGATAAAACTGGATGGGACGGAATACTGACATTTCATGTCATGAGAGGCGACATCAAAATCCTGGACCCATTTTGTGGGAGGTAAAAAAGTATCTAAGAAGGTGTAAATGTTAATTGCATATGTCCGTCTTGGCAAAGCCAACTAAAACATTTCTGAAATATCTTTTCATAAAATGTAAACCACTGTAATGAAAATCCAGGACATTTCCCTATAAAACACTGCATTATTCCCCATTTCGTATAACAACTCTTATGCTCAGTAGGTGTCACTGAATAGAAAGCAACAGATCAAAGTGCAGAAAGTCTTTTAGGATGGAAATCTCTTCCCTTTGCCTGTTGTGGCTCAGATCACAGAGGAGTTGAGTCTGTCTCAGCTCTCCTCATCCCTAATGCATTCTCCACTCCCTCTTTTCTCCTTTCTCTGCTGGCTCCTCCTCTCCAAAGCAACCTTTCCTCCAAAGCAACCATTCCCCATGAGGGGTAATGTTGTGTCATTGGGAGAGCTTATTTAAACACAGTGCCCCATTTCATTGACCATTCCAATTGGCAGACATACACTTCTTTTCCCCCCTCTGCTGATGAGTTATGCTCCACCAGAAGAAGAAACTCTGACAATTTTCAAATAAGACAGTAAGGTGGATTTTCACTGCTTACTCTCATTGCTGCGGGTTTCAATTACATGGAAAGTGGAAATACAGCGAGGCTGATGCCCAGATTCAAGAGGAATCCACTGTCCACTGACAATTTTTTTATGGTCATTTCCTGTTCTAATATAATGTATGACTGCCATCTAATGAAATATGTGACTGCTATCCAATCTGGGTCTATTTAATGGATCTTGACAACCATAATGGGAAAGAAATATGTCGTCACTCGAAATGTCTCCTTATTTCAAGTATTTTGTGTCTCTATGCCATTCTGCTGAACAGTTCTGAACAGTTTGCGTGTGTGTGCGTCTGTGTGTGTGTGTGTGTATGGAGGTGGTAATAGCAGACTATTATAATGTACTTAATAGTATGCAGACATAATCCACACTTTGCTGGAGGAATGGGATCTGTATCTATCTGCATCCAGAAAACTCCTGTTGTGTTTTCACACCAACATGGAAAGTTACCAACCACATCCAGAATAATAATGCAGGAGACTTCTGATATTAGATGATATGAGACTTCTTCTATAGTCAGACTAATGCATGCTAAATGTTTCAAGGTGTCTGCATTCATCCACTGGCCAGTTTGAGAGCTCTGATGAACAGTCAACAAGCTTTCAGAGTAAAAGTAATGGATGGAAGCTCACATGGAAACATTTGAGGGTCTGAAAGCCCTTACAGGTATTGACTGAACAGTGTTGTAGTAATAACAGCAGAGTCGCAGGGAGCTGAATAACTCAAGAACATTGCATTCTTCTGCACCATGCCTCAACATCTCTCAAGAGTTGGAACCAGTCACTCCAGTTCAGCAGAACTATGCCAGCAGCATGATATTAAGATACATAATTAATAAGTTAGACTGTGATGAAATTTGCCTGAATAAAGAGTTGTCTGATGACTGTAGTTCAACCTTCTAAGTTTCCTTGTGCTACATCAGTCCACTGAGCAGATGCCACATCCTGCTCAAACTTTCCAGCAAAGATGAGTACTATGAAAACAAAATAACAGTAAAATGACCTCTGAATGTGTGATGCTTTCCCTGAAAAAGGAGGTTATTCCTGACTGGAAAATAAAGCATACTAGCTTTCTCCAAAAACAACATTACCATTATTTGTATCGTGGCACCCCAGTGCCACTGTGTTGCTTGTTGGAGCAAACCAATAACTTCAGCACCGTGGACAGCGTCCTTTCCACAGCGCAGGCCACTGGGGAAAGTACTAGAGGGCAAGTATTACCCCAATGACCTGCTCTGCACCTGGTAAAGCAGCCACAGGTGAGCTGCATTATCCTAACGGCTGCTGACCCAGTTGGGAGCAGTTCTAAGCAGAGGAAGACCAGAGGGAGGCAGAGCCTGCTGGGACTCTCAGCAGGGAGGATCACTGTGGCAGCCTGAGCAGGTTGTAGAGACCAGACACCAGACTGCAGAGTCCACCTCTGCAGAAACTCTGGAGGAAGAACCTGAGTTTCACTTATTCCCCCCAAACCTTTCCCTGCACTTTTAAATAAAACTATTATTTTGGTCGCATGCTGACTCTGGCTCTCCTTATTTCATCTGTTGTGCTGAATTCACCTCCTGCCAGGCCATGGCCCCCTCAGTATTTAGAAACTGTAATTTGTGTCAGCCTGTTTTAAAAATCTGTATCAGTGCAGGTCCTGCAGAGAATCTACTGATAATTTATTGGTGCTACTAGAGAGATAATGTATCAAAACTAAACTCAGCAAAATGTGGCAGAATGGATATATGTTCAGTGTTTTTTGGTTGTTTGTTTTTGTCTTTTGCATAAAAGAAATGAATGAGAGCTTTTTGTAACAATATGCCAAGAAGGGCCAAGAAGCTGAACTTCACATTATTGAAACCCCAAATGATTATATCTTCTGAAACATAATGACCTCAAGTAATTCAGTGGTTCAGCAAAACCAGCCTTGCCCCACTTCACAATGTACATTAACATTCCTTTAATAAGATGGATTTATTGATCCAAAATGAAGAGTAAATAAGACAGATGATGATGCAGCTACACCAATACTGTCAGACTCATTACATTATTCCCAGCTAAAGATACAGTTTATCATCACAGCTTTATAGAGCTATTTAAATGCAAATTCTCTGTGGCTGAGGAGAGTGTTTGTTAATAAATGGGAGGAACAGGAATCAGGGAAGAGAAAGGAAATGCTAAACAGTGACTTTCAATTACTCTGAAATGATCAGGCAGAGGAATGTTGAGGTAAAGTGGTCAGAGTCGATTGTTAGTCAAAGCCAGATAGGTGGATGCAGATGGAGGGAGCCAATTTACCAGAGTGCAGCAAGTAAGTGATCATCTAGGCAAGGCTGAGAAAGAGGAGAGACGGAGAAAACAACATTTGTTTCTTCTCCTGTGAGCCCTGCAGCCTCCACAGTTCATTTCATTCAGGTTAATGAACACCATTTACCAGGCAGGGAGCAGCTTTGAGGAAAGACTCAGAAAGACCAAGGCTGCTGACCAACAGGAGATAGAAACACTCCCACAGGAGACACCAGGAACAATTCTTCATGTTAATGCATGCGCCTTTGATGATGAAATTCTGTGGGAAAATAAAACTTAAATGAAAAATATATTTCATATCCACGGCTCTCCAAACATTTGAATAACTCAGCCATCCAAAGTATTCACCCCTCGCACTCCTTTTCTTCCTTCCATTGCTTCCTCATCTGCAGTATGGATGCATTCTTCTTTGCTTTGCTCTGTCACTTTGCATCAAGAGACAGTAGCTACATAAAGACTCTACTGATAAAAGCCATGGCTTGTGTTGTCTGTGTGTAAAGCAAAGAAACACAATGTCTCCATTATTGGAAATGTAAAGGCTGAAGACAAAACTATTCAGTAAGCATTTGACATGCTTATGTAAGACAAAGGTTATGCTGCTCTTTAACTGATAAGCATAAATGACCCTTTGCATTTTATGTTTAGTCAAGAATAAACAGTTGTATAGTTATAGAGTTGACCAAATATTACCAATATGTTGTATGTTTCCCTTCAGGTAGAGTAGAACAGACAGAGTGAGACAAGCTAGAATCAGGTTCATGTCCACTACTCTGCTCCAAACTAACTTCATTGCTAATAAGGCAGAGTTTCTCACTCCAGATGGGCCTTACAGATGTGTTGTTGAGTCTACAGATGCTTCTCTGATACACACCAGTACAGCATGAGCAAGTTTACCTTGCTGTTGTACAAAACTCCTAGTAAACAAATTACCATACCTGGCCTGAGCACTCCAGCTGCTCATTAGTAGTTGAGTAAAATTGAGATAAATTTGCTTGAGTGTGAATTGGTTTAAAGAGTTTTAATGAAAAGTTGTTCCAAAGGAAACAGATCTGCAGCCAAACAGATGCATTGACCAGACACTCTAGCATTCTTCCCCATGGATGTTTTCCCTCTGTCTATCCATGTTGTTGTGTAGTTGAGGAAATGATTTAGTGCTTCAGAGAGTTCTCCCTGTGGTAAAATGGAGTCAAGGAAATCAATTCTGCATTTGACCCTGTGAGGTCCAGAAATTGATCTCTACCAAGCAGAGCTAGCCAGGCCTTTTTCCGCTATCGTTGAGATCCTGACACCCAGAGTCAATATTTCTTTATTTATTTGCAAAGTCTGCAAAACACCCCCACTTTTCACTGCCATCAGCACTGGCAAAGAAAACACCCTATTTATCTACTGCAAGTCAACGTATGTAAACAGAGTATACTGTGCTATCATAGTCAGGAGAAACCACTATGAGGTTACTTTTGTGTCTTTATTATGCAATCAAACAGAATAGGTTTGAGAGCAAAACTTTCCACACTGCAATCAAAAAATACATTTGAGAGCAAAAGTATCGACACTGCAATCAAAAAATGTTTTACTGCAAGTAAAAAAAATGTGTGATTAAAAATATATTAATGCGAATCCAAAAGGTTTGTTTGCAAATCCAAAAGTTTTGCTTGCTGTTGCGCTGAATCTCGTAGGCGGGACCTACGCTGAAAGACTTAAGACACGTCTCTATTGGCCAGTCTCGATCGGAGTGACATCCACTGTCAGTAAACAAGTGTGGAAAGTTTTGCTCTCACATTTATTTTTTGATTGCAGTGTGGAAAGTTTTGCTCTCAAACCTATTCTGTTTGATTGCATAATAAAGACACAAAAGTAACCTCATAAACCACTAGATCCCATCAGAGTTCTGAAGAGGAAGAAACAGGTTTCACATGTGACATAAATCACATTTTAGTATATTATCAAAGGGGCAGAGATTTAACATGTAAATCTGATTTTCAGTCTGGTCCAGAAAAAATATCAAAATATTATATTAAGTGTACCTCAGAGTTTTTCAATGGTCTGAAGTGAACCAAATCACATTTTTCAATGTTCAAGAGTATGACAATGTCATGAAAACTTAAACCTCATTCATTGTAAGTCCGGTACGAACTGTGTTGAAGTCTAATTTATAGAGCAGTAATAATACCATATGTGTTAAAATTGTTGTCAGTCAATCTCAAAGTAATGATCTGAAATCTTTATGAATGTAAAAATAAACAGGCTTTACCAAGGTCTCAGTGTAATAAGATTCAACTTAATATTCGTCAGCATACCTCTGAATTTGGAGATATTATTGTGTGTGAGTAGTGGAGGTGATGATACCTGGAGGAAGGTATTTTTCTAATCTCTCTGCCACACTTCATTTGCCCCATTAATTAACACTTAATCTGCAGAGTAAAAGGACCTCAGAGCCAAATGAAGCATTTAGGTCGGTTCAAGTCAAGTCTTTTGTTAGTCAGTTACTGTACAACAGGATAAAAAAGCTTGATGTTAAATTTGCTTCCTCCAAACTACTTTGCTTGCCCCTCCAGAAAAAAATACATCCATGTAAATGTGACATTATCATAAAATTTGCATTGCATTATTAACATGAGAACCACAATTACATCAACCAGAAAGAGCTTCAAACTTAATCATCCCTTGTTACCTAATTGGCTCTTTCAGTCCTCTACTCTCCACTGTGATAGCTGATGTGTGGTGAGCGTTCTGGCGCAAACTGGCTGCCGTGCATCACCCAGGTGGGTGCTACACATCGGTGGTGGATGAGTTGAGTCCCCCCCCCCCCACCCATATGTGAAGCGCTTTGAGTACCTAGAAAAGCGCTATATAAATGTAATCAATTATTATTATTATTATTATTAAGTCCAAGGGATCTAAGGAATAGAGGCAGAGACTTTCTTTTGATTTGTAGGCCAACAAAATGTTTTCCTACTGCAGGTCACAGTCGGATCACATAGTAGTTGTTGAGTGACTGACAGATCATGACTGAGCTGAGTTCAATCCCAATTGTCCTCAGACAGAAAACTCACTTCCTCAGTTTTTCATTAAAGGAACAGTTCACCCAAAAATGAAAATTCAGTCATCATCTACTCACACCCATGAGAGCTGAAACTCTTGTGAAGTTTGTTAGTCCATAAAACAGTCTCGGAGCTTTCCAGCACGACTTCGTAGCAGCATTCTCCAAAACAACTGAAGTCGTTACGGACCGATATTTAGAGTTCCAAAAAGAGCAGAAAAAGAACAGAAAATATCCATAAAATGACTCCATACAGCCAACAATCGCACAGTGTGTGGAAGAGACCAATATTGACGCCATTATTTAGAGCAAATCTTCACTACAGCTGAAAAATGTGCTCTTTTCAGAACTCTAAAGATTGGAACGCTGCTATGAAGTCATGCTGGAAAGCTCCATGACTGTTTGGACTAATGGGGGTGAGTAAATTTTCATTTTTGGGTGAACTATTCCTTTAATTCATAATTTTTATCCCTTCTTTCTTGTCCCTCCATTCCTTCATCCAGTCCTTGGGTGTGAACAAACCACAGGCAGATAGAGATACAGAGAGAAAGAGAGAGAGAGAGACTAAGAGAGAGAAAGAGAGTAGTGAAAGATTTGACAGAGTGGTCCATCTCTATTGCTCTTCCACTATCAGACATTTCTATTTTCTATTCCAGGAGGCTCAGTGACAAAGCACGAGAATCAATAGACAGGCCTTCTCTTCTCTCTGTAAATGCCAGGTCCATATCAGGCTGTAGGGAAGGCCTATTGAGCACAGTGCAGCCTGTGTTGAATGAACCAACTGTAGAGGCTTTCACATGGAGGCTGATTGTAAGGAGATGAGTGGGAGAACAGATTAACTGAGCAGGTTGTTCATGTTATTCATGAGGGTCAACTAGGGGACGATAATTTAAATTCTCCACATCTGGCACACAACAAATACTTGGAACAGTTCATTATTATGTGCAGAGATTTGTATTGGTGTCTGTTCATTTCAGTAGGAAAATCCCTGGCCTGATCTCTCCTGTATCTCTCCTTCCTTTGTCTCTCTAATAAACTCTCAAAGACACAAGGACGATCCTGGCGATAGCTGGGACTGGATGGTGTTTCTAAGCTCCCTCCAATCATTCTGATCAGTAATAGGAGGGGGAATCTAATATGTTCCTTTAAAAAAGCATCCATAGTTGAAAGTTGAATAGTGTCATCAGCATAACACACAAGGTGTCTCTGAACACATGAATCATGGAAGTTTCTTTAGTTTGTTGTTCATCACTTGGGATAAAACAATCTCTGAACTCAATATAGAGGTCAACATGGAAAGGAAACAATGCTTTATTTTCAAACAGTACCAGCTCTGAGAAACAAATCAAGATAGGAGGGAAGAGAAACATCAATAAAAAAAACTGTTTCCCACTGACATCTCTCTCCAGCCAGAATGTGTCTGACTCCCAGGGAGCTGTCAGTCTGAAGGGAGTTAAGCCCCGCCCCCTCCCTGCTCTGCTAAACACAACCAGGCTGTTTCCTGTCGGCTGTGACAGGACCAGACGCTCCGTGCTTTATATGACCGTTACACTACAGTGCTGTCCCATCTCCCACCCATATACCAGCCTCCTGTTGGCAGCTGGACCCTCCCTGCAGCCTTAAAAAAATTAGAGGGTGTGTGTATGAGCATGCAAGCGTGTATGTGTGAACTATGTGTGTACACCGGGCCCGGCACCACGAGGGGGCAAGAGGGGGCTTTCTGCCCCCCCAGTTTAAGTTTTATGTACCCTATAGAAACATAGCGCTGTTATTTCAGAACCATGGACAGGCAGTGCTGTTTGTTGTGCGTTGCTTGTCAAGAGATTTATTTATTAGATTTGAACCTCACGGCACGCTGTACGTGATGTGATAAAAAAAAAAAGTTAAAACCGCTACTTTTCTTGCTAAATAGTTAGTTCAACTTTCGCACCATCGCATTATCCATCGCATTACGTAGCTTGTTTGCTTAGCCAAAAAGCTGGTTTATTTTTTTGCTGGTTTGGCATGTCAGAGACAGATACGTTTAGGCTATTTGCTTAGGGCCGCACGACGCTGTCCCCGGTACTGAATGGAGCGGAGGAGAGATAGACAGAACACATCACTTCAGTTCAGCCTGCTTTTCGTGGCTGTAAATAGAACTTTCGGCCCTAATTCTATATTGTCCATTGTAGCAATCCACAGAATGGAAACGAGAGAGAGGAGGAGGAGGAGGAGGAGGAGGAAGGAGAGAGAGAGAGAGAGAGCTACATGGCATGAGCAGAAAGACAGACAAAAGGATCATCTTTTTTTTTTTTTTTTAATTAATGACCCTGACGCTGTTGGCTATTATTTTGTTGATTTTAGCAGTCATCTAATCGTTCATAAATTCTATTATTTTGTGTAGACCTACGTTCCGAGTGCTCCGATTCCCTTAATTGTACGAGCACACTCAGGTTTAATACTGGCTTCACCACTGCTGTGAAATAAATGTATTATTTGATTTTGAAACAGTAGTCTTTCTTGTGTTGTTGTTATTTAGCCTTTCAGAGGCTAATGCATGGTTAAATCAATGAATTTCATTAAACCTACCACCAGACCAATTTTAGGTGGTGACCTGGCAATCTGCCCCCAAATATTCCTATTTCATATTGTGGCCATGACGCACAAACACATGGAAAAGGTACGGTAGGGAATCGTTCACATCTAGTCAAAACGTCACTATACTGCCACCCGCAGGATGAAAAAAATGCAGAAATAGGCATAGCAGGATAACCTACTGTTTTACTATATAAAAAGATTTGCCCCCTCTTCATGTTTAACTGCCCCCTCAGTCACTTCATCCTGGCGCCGGGCCTGGTGTACACTTGTATCTGTTTGTGTACACTCAGTGCTCGTACATGTGAGCATGTGTGCAGGATCCTGTTCATGAAGCTCTGTGGCCCTGAAAGGCTAAACACAAAGACCAGGGGAAATATTTAATGTTGTACCATTTGATGGAGTAATAGCTCTATCGATCACACAGAGCAGCAGGGAGAACGACTGGGAAGAAGTTTGACTCTCATTCAACCAGAGGAAATAAGTTTGGTTCAAACACCAAACTTATTGTGGGGGGAGAAAAGTCAGTGTGCAGCATTAGCTGCTAAATTTGTAGATTGCTATCCCAATTTAAGGGAAGAGGGACACACAGCTGAATGAGAAATGTTAAGAATAATATATGAATGTATGTGAAAAGTCCTGTTTTTAACTGGCTAATGTTATATTTTGCTGGTTTATGTTTCGTCAGAAACACAAGTTACATAAACACAGAAACTGGGCCTCATGCAGAAACATTTGCTTAAATTTCTCTAATATTTTCTCTTAATTTTCTGTTAAGAGAAAAAATAATAAGTCAAGTAAGTCAACTCCAGATGCACCAAACGTTCTTAACCATCCAAATCTGCTCTTAGCCAGGTGTGCTGAATGATGAATCCCACTTGATCATAAATTGGAGGCGCGTGGCCAATTGTTTGTTATTAGCATAGGTAACGCCCCCTAAACACCATATAAGGGCGGGTGTTGTGCCGTGAGCAAATACTCTGGCACATGGCCAAGAATTGGAGAGGTGCTCTTGGCAATCTGAAACGGCTCAGCAGCCATTCATCCGTCTCATCAGATAGATCTGTGCGATCTCTAAAAATGCGTTCTCTGCGTAAGGCCAGGATGGCCAAAGCATCTAAGAACAGTATGTAAGCCATTCAGAAGCTGAACGCACACAATATCATCCAAGGGTTTTTATACTCTTAATTGGGATCAATGGACCAATAGTATTTATTTAGCCCATGAATTTAATAATCCAATCATTATAATTACTCTAAAACATATAATAATCTAAATTTGATTATATGATAAACTATGGGTGCCCTTGTGCACAGCCGTACTACTCATCCAGGGTGCAGCTAGAGCAGGAACAGTACAACATTCAAGATCAAAGTAATCCAGCGCACACCGGGATTGTTCAAATCGACTTTTTTAGTTTAATTCATATAAAATATTGGGGCGAACAACACTTTTCGCATCTGAAGAAGCCACAATGAAGCCTGAAGAAGTCACAATGCGAAACGCGTTGTTCGCCCCAATATTTTATATGAATTAAACTAAAAAAGTCGATTTGAACAATCCCGGTATGCCCTGGATTACTTTGATCTTGATTATATGATATTCATGCGTTTTTGTTTTTTTAGTTTCCTTGCGTTGGACAAACGATTTGTGGACTGTGAAAACAAGATGTTTTTTTCTTATCTTGGTAAGAGTGCTCTCGACCACTCGTAAAATTTTCTCTTACCTAAGAGAAGAGCAAAAATAAGAAAATATTGGTGAATCCCAGAAATCAATGGGTACAAACCGTGGATACAAACAAAAATAAGAGAAAATGTGTTCGTATATCGCTTCCTGCATGCGGCCCAATATAGTCAGTAGACAGTGGAGGCACAGCAACACACACACACACATACAATAATACATGGGAGGGGATGGAATTATTTTTCTGAAATGTTGGTTAATTGATGATTAATCACTTGTTACATGCTTTGGCAATATTGTTTGTTTGTGAACTGTCATGCCAATAAAGCACCTTGAATTGAATTGAGAAAGAGAGAGAGAGGTCCCTCTGTGTGTTTGTGTTGAAGGTGTGAGATTCTGGACGCTACTGGAATCCCAACAGCCAGAAGTCTTTCACAGGATGTTTTGACACAGTCTGTCAGCAAGCCAATTAAGAGCTAATTAACGTCAGATTAAAGTGTGGCTGTTCAGTGAGCTTATTAGAAGTGTTGGGTGAATAAATTAATTACTGCTTCACAGATGGCATTAAAGAACGGATCATTGGTTGTGGGTACAGAAGGAGCTGAAGTTAGTAAAACACTTGGAAAAAACGCAAGAATTTGAGTTCAAAACAAAAAGACAAAAGTAATCACATGGAATCTTCCTGTGTCTTCCAACACAATAAATGCCTGTTACCAATTCAACACAGCTGTATAAAAACAATTTTCTCCGCTACACAAGCAGAACTAACTACACAAGCATAGCCAAGCATGGCCAGATTAAAGCAAAACACATGGCCAAATACTTCAAAAATGTTTCTTTTTTTGTCTCCTGTGGTGTTTTACAAAATAATTATAAATGTCAGGAAACCATCAGAGGGAACTACCCATCCTTGACACTCATCTCTCTATGAGCAACATCATAAAAACTGTCAGAGGACTTGGAGTCATTATCTGTACTGTCCACCCAACTCTGCAGCTCTGTGAAGTCTTAACACACTCAACACCTCAACAAAAACTAATTGTCTTGGCACCGTCCCATTTCCCTGAGAAACAATCTGCTGGTGGGAACAGAATATTTCTGCAGTATGGCTGCTCTGACATGTGGCCCAGCCTGTTTAAAAAACATGTGATAAATTACCATAACTTATGTTTCCAAAATCAAAGTCCCCTCAGTTTAGTAATTTATGTGGTTCGGAAATAAGACAACTAGGATGGAGGAGGAGAAAATGAGCTCAATTTGTTTATCTCTCTCCTCTTTGTCTCTCCATCTGTTGCTATTTTCTATTTTCATTTATCTTTCTGCAAATTAATTGTTTGGACCCACCTGGTTCTCCGCCGCTCGGCTTCCATGCAGGCCTCGGTGGTGTTCCGGCCCGGTATCTGCTGCTGTAGGAGGTTGCCGTTGCCTTGATGTCACACATGCCGTGATGTCTTCTCTGGTGAGAGACGCTTGAGAAATACATAGTCTGTCTTCCATGCACGGTTGTGTTTCTGGTATCTCTACTTTCGAGATGGCTATTTTCCTATTTGCCTCAGATGGCAATGGAGAAAATGTTTGGGGTGTGGTCCCTTCAGATGGGGCCTCTACTGGTGTTAAAATTTATCTTTATTTAAATTCAACCAAATAAAAAAGGACAAACTTTTTCTGATTAAAAAGGAGGTGGATTAGCTCCAATTCAGCCGGAGATCCCTGACGTTTCGCACGCTTGGTGCTTCCTCAGAGGGACAGAGAGGAAATGGTACCGGTGGATGAAAGAACCTAAACGAGGGAATTTTTCCCTTCCTTTAGGCTCCTCCCCTAGCTGATTGGTCCATAATGTAGCCCCACCCCCTAACATACTACCTGTCCCCTCGTGACAGCTCAGTTGGCTGGGCGGGGGGATATTAGTCCCCACCCAGCCACACCCCGGGCCCGATGGCTAATTCTTAAAGGGGAAGTGCACGAGCTATAGGTGAGTATAGGAAATGTCATATGGGCTGTTGTAATGGTGAGCTGGAGCTGGAGTACAGGCTGTTGTCTTAGGAAGAAGCACATTTTATTCTGGATTTTCTCTCTCTTTTTCCTAAAGCTGCGAGTCAGACTAGTTTACACAGACAGGAAGCCTCTGGAGATGAATTCTGATGTTTACTGGGAACACTGGGCTGCCAGTATCTGTCAGAGAGAACTGTTTACTGCTCTGTCCAGGAAAGATGAGGAGGTCTAATTTTCTCTCTCTCTCTCTCTCTCTCTCTCTCTCTCTCTCTCTCTCTCTCACACATATATCACCAGAGCATGACCAGCTTCTTTCACACAGCATGTTATAATACTGTATGTGGTGAGGCAACACTGCATCACTCCTCTTCAACAACACAGACCCTGTTTCATGTGAACAATGCTTGGAAAACAAGAGCAATCAAAGAATCTGGTTTTCTTCTAATGTAGTGACAGTCGTGTTGAACAGGAACACTGCAACTCACCACAGCAGCCCTGCTGAAGACAACACACACTAACTACACACTAACACACAACTATGGAGAGACTTGTTTGATTTTCACTGTTTGAATACAGCAGCAGGGAGAGGAAATCCTGTAATATTCTGTTATAAATCAGTTCAGGTGGCTATAGAACCAATGTTGTTATCATCATTACTTGAAGAAAGTTCAGCTGAAATTATGATGGAGCAAATTGTTGGATTTGATGACACTAGCATTTTGAGTAATGATAGCGAGCCATAATGATATCATGAATATTACCACAGTAGTAATAATCCATAATATTATTGTTGATAGAAGCCGTATGATCACTCCTACTGGGGGAGATGTTAGGCTGGTAAAACATGAAGGGAGCAGCAAAGTGATTTATTTGCTGTCCCCCTTTGGCCCCTCAGCCAGTATTGGATGTCTGGAGGAGAAAGAGAGAGAAGAAGAAATGCAAGGAGGAGATAGAGAGACATGGATGGTTAGTGAAGAGGAGAGAATAACAACATGTCACAGAGCAGAGAGACACAAGATGTCATGAAGAGTCAACACTCCAAGGTCAGTGTGTGTGTGTGTGTGTGTGTGTGTGTGTGTGTTGTCAGCAGGACTGGATGTGAAGCTAGAGAAGCCGGTGACTCCTGTAGATTAGATGGAGGAAGATGATGGCTGTTGCACCGCTACAATGTCTACTTTAATGGAGACAGTTTACCTGCTAATGAGACTAAATCACTATCGACTTCCATCAGCATCACAACCTAACATTTATACATACATGATATACTGTAGCTGAATGTGTGGAGCATCACACCAACACTGCCAGGGTCAGGAGTTTGATGCCTACTGGAGCCACTCATTCATAACATGGTGGAGGTGATTATCATAGTTTATCAAGGTTCCTGTGATTCTAGCTGAATCAGCTATTAGCTTCAGTGTTGCGTACTGAATGTGACGGAACTAAAGGTTTATAAAGTTGGTAGGTCTTATTAAACATGATCCCTTGGTTTGGGCATGGAGTAATGCTGACCCTACACTAGACGATTTGAAGTGATTTCACAGTTTTAGATTTAAATTTCGGAGTCAGAATAAAATCACGGCAGTTGCTGCGTGCTCCCGTCACTACAATTGTTAGGTGGAAAACTCAGTCGGAGCCGTCTTAATGCAGTCTTTTTCTCGCCTTGACCGTTAAGACAAAATCAAACACGCAATTTATATACATTGTTGTATATGTGTATGTAGATGGTGGAGGAGGGATATGCTGTAGCTTCATTCATGCTCAAACATCCTAGTCCATTATCAGTGTTTTGAGCCTGTATAATCCTTCACAGGCACTGATAACCTGCGGGAACTGTTACCAAACCTCTGAAGAATCCTGCTGAAGTGTGATGCTGCATGATTCCCAGTTTTAACAGAATCTTAAAATGTGAGCACATCTAGGACTAAAAACGCATGACTTGAGACTTGTTGTTAAATGTGAGAATGTGTCAGAGTCTTTTAATGTATGGTAGGCATAAGTGGAAAAGCAAAACATCACACAGAATCTCTCTAAAATACTGTAGTATAATTTCTTCATGAAAGATTATTTTACTGTGACCAGCTTTGGTAGGAATCATCCCCATGGTTTGAGACATCCTCATGGTTTTAGACATTTTGTTGGTTGCTAATGTTTAATTCAGCTGCATGTGTTTTCCATTGCATCACTGCTGTAGAATGAATGCAGGCTGAGAGCAACAGCTCAGTGGTCTTGAACAGAGCAAACCTGTCAACATCAGAAAGCCTCTAAGTACAGGATTACTACAGCCAAGGCTGAGCACGGCCATGTTGGACAGTGGAAGCACAGAGCTGGAGATCAATGGAGCAAAAATATCTTGTTATTCAATGACTGAACTGCAGATCCCCAGAGCCTGAGACACAACTGCTCTGTGGAGAATATGTGACTGTATGAAACACTATGCCTTACATTAAATATGAATGGGTTTAATGAGATGTAGCTATTGTTTGAGATTGTCTAGACAATTACTGTTTATACTATATTGCTACGGTGAATATATGTGTTTATTCTGTTAATTTCTATTTAAGCAACACCATAGGCATAGAGTAAAACTCAATGTTTAGAGTTAGAAAACAAAATATTGATTCTCCTGAGATATATAATGAGAAAACTCACTAATCTTGCAGCACAGATCGGTTCAGTAGAGAACGCTCACTCGGTTTATATTTTTTACTAAAAAGTAATGGGATTTAGAAACCAAAGCAAACCCAGTCCTGGTCCAGAACCAGGCCAGCCTCCAGCACTTTAATCACATAAGCTCATTTTTTTAAGAACAGTAATTTCAAGAGGACAATAATAAGCTCTAATTAGATTTTCCAACAGAAACCATGAAAAAAAAAAACATTAATAGAAGTTGATTCAAAAACTATTTTCCCTTTGTGAGAATGTAAGAAACAAGGGAGCTAAGACCCACTGGAGAGCTTTGTATTATGTAATGAAGCTGTGGAGAATCCTGTGTTTTGTAATAAATCATGCTAGTCTAAAAGACACTCACTTGTCTGCGCAGTGAAAATTTTTAAACATGTGTAACATCAGGGCTTTGCTCTTGATAAGAGACAATCTGGTACAAACCAAATGAAACAGAATAAATCAGATGTGTCTTCATTGGTGCTTGATAGTTAACAGAGTTGTGTTCAGAGTCTGTGATGAAGATCAGAGTAGAACAGAACCAAAGCCTCTGCTCACCAAGCCAACACAGAACTTAGAGCACATTAGTCAGTCAGACTCAATGCAGACCTGACGAGCTAAAACTGTCCAATATTAAGATGATTTTAAGTGGTCCCTGGTAGAGATAACAGCTAATCAGTTTCTGTCTGATCTTCATTAGCGTAGTAAAGTGAAATATACATGGAGCAGGGAGAAGAGGAAAGGAGGTGAGGAGAAGTCAAAGAGGGAAGGTTCAGACTGTGACTGACTGATTAAAATGACATTCAAGGAGTCGGATGTGCTGCTGCAGGGAGATTTATATCCTGTCCTCACACTGTTTCAAATGAACAGGATTTATAAGTCTAATATAGTGCACTGGAACTCTGAAATGGCATTTTAGATGGGTCAGTTATGTGTCAAATAGTATATATATACTGAACACAACTAGATTAAGAAGGACTAATTTATTTAATCTATTTATTTCCTTATTGAACCAATCTGCCTAGTATGGACCTACAGCAGGATGGTCAAATTGTTCAGGAACAAAATAGCCTGACAGTGTGATAGTGTAACACAACGACCACACCACAATATGCTCACGCTTTTACTTTAAGGTTCAGACTGTAAAACATGACCAGTAATAATCTCTCTCTCTCTCACACACACACACACACACACACACGGTTCCTATGGGCTATGATATGACGCAATCACAGTCTAATTCACAGAGCAAAAATTCAATTTTCAGGATCTGAAATTACTCATTCCTTCACATTCTCAGTGGACTGTGTGAAATGATGCTAAATTAAAACTGCTTCTATGTGAATAACATGATGAGGCATGTCTGCTGGAGAGTACATCTAGAAACCTGAGAGAAACCTTCAGCACCAGGTACAGCACCCATTCTCCCAGTATAGACCACTGGAGTCCTACCAGATAGAGTTGTTCCATTAGCTGCAAACAGTAATATGCAAAATTGTATATTGTGTGTATCCTGTATATATAGGGTTGACTTCATTAAATGTTGTTTGCATTTTACAGCGAAACTAACAAAGTATTTTACAAACTTTGCTCTCATTGCTGTAGTTTGAGGAAGAAGACTCTTATGGAGTGTCAGCTGGCAAAGACAGATGAGAATATTCCTTTAAAATGTGTTTTTGAGTTATTTAGCAAAATGTTGAATCATGAGTCAGGAACACAAAGTACAGTCAGTCTACTTTGCAGGTACCTGTGATGCTGAGGATGGCAGACAAAAGATACTGAGGTGAATGTGTTGAGATTGAAATGTACAGTCAAAGGATTCAAATAGACTCACTCAGAGTGAAGACAGACCAGCCTTGAAACCAGAAATAGGAAAAATATGTTCTCACACACAAATAATATATCACAGACACACACATACTACCAGCACCAATAGTTTTGTGTCCCACAAGATAGTGATCCTCCTCCTACACAGACTGTAACAAAGCTCTCTTTATCCGTTGCCTTCAGTCAGAAAGCCCATTGAGATCCACCTCTAAACAGACTGAATATAGTAATAGTAAACACACAGCCATTCCTCTCCTGCAGCGCTCACATATTTATTAAGGTGCTGTGGTTACTACAGCTAGCTGCTCCTACCAATGACTGAGATTTCCATTAGTAGGAGAGTCACAGCAGGAGAAAGACACACAGAAAGACACACTGCTACCAGGCTTCTGATGTTCCTTTCTCCTCAGAAATAGACACATTATGGCCAATCCTTGGGTCTGGTTGGTTATTTATTAGATGGAATTTTGACACATGGTGGTAACAGGTAGCAGATAACAATGTCTTTGGTTTGACTTCATCCACTAAACTAGACCAGTTTCTACATATTTCTGATATTCCAGCTGGTAATATCATAACATTTATTGATCCTGACTGTATTAAAATAGGAATGTTAAAAGATACATACTGTAGATTTTAACAGATAAATGTGTGAGTTGCTATTGGTTATTCCACTGATGCACTCCCTTAACTGTACTTAAACAAATGCTTTGTCTCAGTTGGATCCATCCTTGCTCTGATCACCACCCACTTCTTAATCAATACACATTCTATAAGTTAACTGATAATAATAGAATCATAACCCAGCATGCAATTGAGTGTCCAGCCTTTTGAGCCTGTTGACTAAGAACTATCTGATCACCCACAATCTCCTGGTTTCACCACGAAAGCATTAACCACCAGTATAATGCAATAATTCAGTGTGTGTTCATGCATGTGTGTGTAAGTGTGTGTGCATTCTGGCACACAGAATGCTGAATGTGAATCTGAGGTTGAACGCAGATTCATGGTGTGAGATGACATGGTTTGGATTTCCAAGAAAATTAGGCTGCTCATATAAAGAGAAATTTTGTACAAGATAAATTTGCTTATTGGCTAATAGACACATAAGAGTTATTCATCTATAATTCATTTATCTTTCAGTCTTTTCTGCTGAGGCTAGTTAAAAGTGGGCTAATTGGGCTTAGACACACACACACACACACGTGCACACACACAGACTCATAGTGCAACAACTGACACATACATGAATGCACATACACAGAGCAGAGAGACAGACAGACAGACAATCACTCACACACACACACACACACACTCACACCTGCCATAGAGCAGCCGAGCCACTCCATCATATTGATTAACCATACACCATTTCACCAAGAAAACACTTTCACTCCCACACATCTTAATTTCACTCTGGACACATTATTCAAATGTTACACTTGCTAGACTGTTTCATATGAAAACCAACCACAACCAACGCAGTTCAACTTAATGTCTTTTACTAATGTCACTGAAAAACCAATGATTTCCTGCCAGGGGGAATTGGATCATATGACCGGCCATTTCACATGTATTGATCCTGGCATAATTTCCAAGACATTATTCAAAATGTATGGACAGCCTCTCAGGAAGAAGCTGTTCAGCACTGTGCAGTTTCTTGTCTGTTATCTGCTTTTTGTTCATCCAACAGGTTTTAGGTTACATTGAGGTCTCATCACTGTCCTGCGGTCGTCACAGAAATGCCCAGTGGATCCGATCAGCGTTTTATGGTTGATTCCATTTGTTGAAGACAGTGAGAGAGCAGAGAGATAACACAGAGTTTAAACAGTATTCACTACTTTTCTCTTTGGTTTGATAATCAGTCTCTCCTTTTGATTTCCAGAGGAAACTCCCACTGGGATGATGGGTTTGTGTTTGGCTGCAGGAATGAACAAATAACTGCAGCAGTGTCTGCTAGATTGTTTCTTTTTATGTCAGAGTGTGAAGGCTTCCCGTGTTCAGACGACGACTTGACATTCAAAACTACCACAATTTGTGCCATATGGGGATTAGTTCACATCTAAGAGAGAGTGAATATAAGATATTTACTAAAATATTGTTTGACACAGACAACTTTTTCTCAGTCATTATAGTAGATTCCTAAAATTCAGGGAAATCCAACCAGAAACATTTAGAAACATTTGAATGTTTAATTCCACATCAATTTTATGAAATGCTTTGAGCTTTGACCCGTTCCCTTTTACTGTGCACATCTATTATCCAGGAAACAGCCACTGTTCCACATTCAAACCCAAAGGTCAAAGGACAGATTTGAACGCCAGTCAATTAACTCAATAATGATTCCTATTTTTTTTTTATTTTCATATTCTTTCTCTGCTATCTGACTACTCCAGTAGGTAGGAGGTGAAAAGCCTTGAAACCGAGGTCAGAGACTCTGTGGGACTGGATCTGACCTGAACCCCAAACATTTCTGTCCCATCATTAACTGAGCTTGATGGGTGGTAAGATCCTTACTGAAGAGCATGAGCCTCTGTATGTGTCTGCTTCTGACAATTGTTTTCCCTGAGGCCATTTTAAATGGTTCTCTATAGAAGGAGGGTATCCAGTGACAGTACAGTCATCACTGTTTGTGTGGCTGTAATCCAATCAGCTCTATGTTTGGAGTCTCAGACATTGAGAGACTGAGAGCCACCAACACTGACAACTTCAGAGAAACTTTACACCACTGACACTTTGCTTTGTAGTTAATCTAGCTTTTTTTTATGACTGGCCTCTTTCACTCTACAGTAGATCTACAGTAGGCCTATTTATAATCAATGACAAAATGTAAAAAAAAATTGCCCAAAAACTCATAATCTATACCACTGTGTCAGATGGACCAAATTTGAACAATATCAGATTATTTAATACACAGTATGTGTGACATACTAAAGGCCTATTCACACCTAAAGCGACAACTATAAAGATAACTATAAACTATAATACACTGTTGCTCAAGCGTTCACACTACAATGATATCGGCAATGAATATTCAGAGCAAAAAATTGAGCATGATTACTTTACCAACGTGCTTTTATTTTACTCGCTCTCTAAAGTAAGTGTAGTGACTAATTGGCCCAAAACCGATAGCCACGGTGGTGAATGGAACGCTACAAAAATGTGTTCTTGACGCGCATACCTAGTCTTTTGTTGCTTGCTTCGTCTGCCGTTGCAGGTTGCAGAAGGTGGTTTTCTTCACGGTGTTAGTAGGCTACTTGTGTAATCTTTAGAATACTGTTTTTGTGTTAATTGTGTTAGTCTATTTTTGCGGTAAGAACCATTGCATCTCCCGCGGTCCAAACACACTGAGGATACACACCTGTGTCTATTTATCACTTGATTGTGTGACGTGACCCATCACCCAAATGTTACTGCCCCCTTGTGGCGTGGCATACTAATACCCACATTAAAAAACAAACCAAAAAGCACCCATATTGGCTCCAACAGTAAGTAATGACATAGCAGATTGGTTGAAAATGTTTTATCATTTGGATGTTTTTATAGTTATAGTTGTAGTGTGAACACAGACATTCTATTTACTTAGAACAATTTAAATCTTGTTATAGTTATCTTTATAGTTATCATTCTAGATGTGAATGGGCCTTAAGACTGGTTAATGGAGTTCAGAGGTCCTGGTCACGACCAATGTAATTAACACCAACATAAGACACCTCCCACCCCACACACACACCCTTCCACACTTCCGACTCAACCATTTCCTCCATACTCCTCTCTCCTCCTCTCTCCTCCCTCCGCTCCATCAACCAAGTCCAGTATTAGTCTTCTCTGGTAGCTCTGTTGATATCTGCCTGGCTCCAGGAGCTCCACAGCTAACTCAGTCCTCCAGAGAAACAGATTTTTCTGAGATAAAGAAACATCAGATGGCCCTTCATCTAGATTCATGCAGACCATGAACTTGTTTTACATTTACCTCTGGTACTAAATCACAAAGGCAGCATGGCTGCACCATGATCAGCAGCATGTATTCAGGATGTACTGGCAGAGGAAACTGGACCAGCTAAACCTGTTCTACCTTAACACTTTACATAGAGGGAAGATTCAGATGACCAAAGACAGTTTCCAGCCTCTCATTCTGCTCACTGGGATATCACAGGTATCTTTGAAGCAGCACAAAGAGCCTGTGATCTAAAACTGTTCCAGCTTCTTCATACCAAGCCAGACAGGCAAGAAGAGAGCAGAGCAGCAAGGCCGACTTGACTACAGAACAATTCAAACCAACAAGTGACTCTGGGTTTAGTCCTCCATCCATTTCCAGCTCTAACAAGACATTGTCCATCTGGAACATTTTATAAACTGTAGACACTGATAGTAGAGACTTAGAGACACTTAGAGGGACAGTGGGAGATTGTAAAAACCATCAGAGTTACATGAAGTCTATAACGACTCGACTGGTGAGGTTTTATGGTTCACTGGATAAAATTGGTATTTCATGGTTTAATAAACACTAACAATGCCAAAAAGAGTATATGCATACATACAATAAATGAAATATTTGAACCTAAATGTGTGAACGTGTCCTTGTGTATCTTTAACAAACCTTTTAATCCACTGATCTGCCAAAAAACAAGATGTCATACTACAAAATTAAATGAAATGGGATTCCACCAGCAGTCTTTCACTGACATGGCATCAGAGGTTTTGACTTCTCTTGTCCTCAGCAGGATTAGCTGTATGAATAAGGGATTAATAGAAATGAGGCGTGCAGTTGTATTTAATGGGTGAATACTAATACAAGCAAAGACCCTTAATCCTATTTATAATACAGTCTCATCTCTGAAATTTATTGAGTATCATGTACAAAAACAAACCACTACTTATTTATTTATGCAACACTTTCAGCACTGTGCTGCCAGCTAAGAAAGACAATGTTTACACTGTCATTAATAAAAAGCTTATTTTCTGCTATGGTGAATTGATTATTGGACCAAACATAATTAAGTAAAAACCATGTGGTGACACCACTCTCATTTTCTGTTTTACTTAACACTTTAATTGCATTTCCTATTCAAACTTCTCACTGTGGGGGAAGTAGGGGAAAAATGAGCTTCACCCTTGTGGGTCAAAATGAATGAGCAAAGGTTCAGAAGTGTTCCGTGGATTCTTTATTCAAACATGCATGGAGAGAAAACCTTAAGCACACACACTCAAGTGGGCTGTGGGATATTCTCTGACAAAGGGTAGAAATGTCGGTTTCTTTATACACTTCAGTATGTATAGTTGCTTTGTTCATCCTTTTCTAAAAAAATCAATATATGGCTAATGTAATATGCAAACTTAAAACTAGTCAAAACCAGTTCATAAAGTCTATTCTTACATGATTGCCTCTAACAATGAACACTAGTCTGAGGGCTAAACTTCTAATATCTGAGAGAAGAAGAAATTACCTTCAAGACAGAGTGACCCATCTGACCGCACTGTACCTCGCACTGCACCTCCAGGAATTTCTAATCTCTGCTCTGCTTTGATAGATTAGCAGCACTACAGAACCTGCAGCCTACAGAGCCAAGCAACAACTGACACACTCTCTGCTTCTGGGAGCTCATTTGGCAGCGAGGAACATGTGTGTCTCCGTGGTCTATAGTCTCTAGGAGCACTCTACTTTGGTGTGTGTGTGTGTATGTGTGTGAGTAAGAGAGCGCGAGAGAGAAATAATCCCATTTGCATTTGAGCCGGTCTGTTGTGTATCAGGCCAGCAGGCTGGCTAAACCTCTCCTGGCTTAAATGAATACAAGAGGATGGATGGATCACAAAAATATCAACTGGAGGAGTAAAATATATACATTAACCTACAAAAACAACAATGTCAGCGAATAATGAAATGACAGCAGTAAAACGTGTCATGGTCATGCCATGCAGCTAGAAGTCGGCCTAAATGCACACTCAGCTGGACCGCGCTGGTTTTGAAATGCCCACATTGATGTGGGGCTTACAGCCCTTCACATCAACCAATTATATCACCAATTATTTCTTTCATGCACAATTGCCAACATATTTAACTGTGGGACTTACAGGTCCGCACTCCAAATAATTTCTGTTTTCATCTATGCAAATATGAATTTAGATGTTATTGTCCCAGCAGAGAACTGTAACCTTGTCTAATTTTCCAAAAATAGTCCACACAGCAAACATATGGACAGCAAATTCAACCGTCTTTTAGCCATGACGATGTCTGAAGTTTACCATAACACACTCTGCAGAACAGCTCACTCATGTGACGTGATTACTATGCGCTTGCATCTACTTTCTAATAGGGTAATCACCTGTCTTCATATGGAAATGAGCCAATTCGGTTTTTGCAATGGAGGGGAAAGGAAGAGTCAACTACTGGGATTATCACATGGCAGACAAAAAAAAAAACAACTTTCATGCCATTAGAGGTGCCGGGTCCACGCAAATAAGTACCAGAATGCAGGTAGTCCAAAACCGCGAGGTGCCGGATCCTGTTCCGGCAGGATCCGGCACAAATTAAGCACTGAAAAGAGGGATGTAGACACACTGTGTCATATTGTGAGGTTTTTTCAAGGTGATTTCCTCAGCAAGGCTGAACTGGGCAAAGAGTGAAGTTGTAATACTGGGGACATGGGTGGAGGGTGAGCCATTGTTACTGGGTTGGCTAAAGTGGAACAGAAATGGGTTTAAGTACCTGGGGGTGTGCCTGGGGAATGATACGGTGATCCAGAAGATGATGTTCCACCTTTTTTTAGTAGTCTTCTAAGAGTGTGGGGCCAGATGGATGTGCTGAGAGCAGTATCACCGTTTCTGTGAAGTGGATCCTGGAGGAGCCGCTGGTTTATGGGGCATGGCTGGACATCACCACAGCAGCCACTCCAGTAGAGGTCTTCACGGGTCCAAAATGACGGACCCGAACCCTAATGGACCCGGGAAATTCATTCCAAGATCCGATTGGACCCGATAATTTTTAAAAATATAGCCTATATATACCAACCCGTTTTTTCCCAAGATATTAAAGACCCGATCCGGTGCATGTCCAAGAGGAGACAGACCTGTCTATTTTATGGCCCCGACAAACCCGGTAATTAAACTTGCTACTAAAAATGCCGCTCTACTGCTAAAAACATTTATCATGTCGGATACAACATATGGTAGTCTAATAAAAGGAGATCAAAATAACAGAAAGACTTGCCAAATTGTGCCGTTCATGACAGTGAGACTCCTTAATGGAATCTAGCAGCTACTTGGCTACGTAGCCTACAATAGGCTAAGTGACAAGGAAATTAAATTGCATGTTAAATGGATGATTAAAACAATAGTTTATAGCTTATTTTTCAACTCAGTGGAGAAGGTATCCATCTTGCGCCTTTCCTCCGCTCCAACTCACTGGTGCTGCTCAACGTTTTTTCACCTTATTTTCGCTCTCGTAATCTGATCCTAGGTCAGCCTAATCATCACGCAAGTTACACAGAGCTTCCATGTGTTTCTCGTCTCGCCACGTGATCAGCGCGGATCCACTCGGGTATTACACATAATGATAAACTGACCCAGGACCCGCGGCGATAGAATGGGATCCGACCCGGACCCGATTGACCATAATAAAACCTGGACCCGTACCCGTACGGGTCCCGGGTCGGGTCTCGGATCCTAGGATCCGAGTAGACCCGTGAAGACCTCTACACTCCAGGGCTATGAGAGACTTTAAAAAATGCTAAAGTTGTCACTTTAGGGCACCTGGTTGGGCTGGCAGGGAACAATCTTGAGGAGGCTGGGGAGTTAGTTGAGCGGCTTCGCATGACATCTACATGGGTGGCAGGTCAGATGCTTGAGCGATATAGGAGGACCCTTACCACAGAGGACTGGAGGCTACTGCAGAAGGGGGACAGTGGGGACACTGGCAATAGGGAATTCTTTCCAAGACTGCAGTTGGGACTCTACTGCAAAGGTAGTGGATGGGTCTGCTCTAGACTCTACTGACATCCCTTGGAGGGCCAGCCTGGGGGAGCCTGCATGTGTGTGTGTGTGTGTGTGTGCATGCGTGCGTATATGTATGTGCCTATGTGTGAGACAGTAATTACATTAACCAAAGTGCATGCTCAAAATGCACAAACAAACTGCCTTGCACAACTGTGTGTAGCTCATTCATCCAATCAGCTAAAAACATTCAGTTTCACAGTAAACAGCAATAAACAAAATGCATCATACTAGCTGCTCTACACTGGAGGGATTTGGAGCAGACACGTAATTACATTAATCAAATGGCAAATGTACTTTTTGATTGTCTCATTCTTAAAAAGACTGAGGGCTCTACTTGATCTAAACAAGGACTGTGTGTGTACTTTCATTCAAATCAATTACTGCTTTGGGACTGTGTGATTCATTACTGTAAGCCATAACAAGCTTACTGATGATCATTCTTCCCCTCACCTTCTTTTCTTTCTCAGTCTCTCTCATTGTGAAGAACACAAGCTACTAATTAAAATTACAAAGTGTAATTTATCCTAATTAATTGGCTGAATCCTCTAGAAGAGGGAGTCCCTGGTATCCTGATGAGGAGGGAAGGGGGAAGTTGGGCACCTTGTACTGTATGGGCACAAACTAATTGCAGATCTAAATGTGTCTCTCTTTCTACTCCCTAGCAGACCGGCATTCGCAGCCCATCCATCCTCATGATAACCAAACACTTCTTAATTCTGCTGCCTCGGGAAAACTCAGTCGGGGGTGAGGAACTGTACAAGAGAGAGATGGCAGAGGATATTAAAGAGAACACAAGAGTAATAGCTTTCTACCAAGGTTCGCCACGTTCCAAGACACCCTGAGACATTTCCTATCATGTATAATCCTCACATTTTCAAAATAATTCAGATTCTAGCCACATGAGAGATGTGAGATTTGCTCACCACTGCCAGGACTAATTGAGTTTTCAAAGAGAACTCCCTCGCTCTGAGAAAAGAAACCAGAGGATGAGAAAAGAAACTAACCAGATCACTTTACTCCGGGAACGATGGAGATTTTTGTCTGCCAGTAAGAGACCAGATGAAACCAGAAATGCTTGAAACTCAGGAGTCAGATGCCAGGAAGTGTTTGTTAAACTCAGTCAGAGACAGTCAGAGGAAATGTGAGCGCAATCTCTTCAACTCCAATCTGATAGCCATACTAAAGAATAGAGGGATGACACAGGATGGACAGTGAGTTAAAAAATGTCATGTAATGGAAGACGGATTTCTCTCTGAAAAAAGTCATGTAAATCTGATGTTCTATCCATGAATAAACCTTTAAGTCTTCTACTGCATAATAAAACACATCTGTTTGACATCTTTGTATTCTCAGGGAGTGTATGACTCACTCCGACTCACTGAAGCACAACTTTTACAGCACTTAACCTGTTAAAAACTGCAGCCAAGGGAAGTAAGACGAGGACATTTTCACTCTCCACCTTGGGATGTAAAAACTAAAACGTGAATATGACTTATCTCCTCACAGAGGAACTTTGCAGTGTGTCATCCCACATTTGGAAATTCCCTTTGCATCCTGTCTGTGATCTCCCTCCAGACCTGCACCGTGGAGGAAAACTGTGGGATCGTAAAGAAAAGCCACTGACCTGAAGCTAAATCACCCCATTTCCTCCCCTAAGGATGGACACCAACACACATCCCTGTCCCAGGTAATTCCTGAGGTGCCAGAAAGTCTGAGATGATGAGACACATCAGAATGTGCCCTAAATCATGAGGAATCTTTGATACAGAATCATGGGACCTTGGGTATCACATTGTGGTGAATATCTTGTGTTTTATATAGCTGTGATGTCAATTTCTTCAGCTTCTCATGGGGTTAAGACAGCTATGTTTGTCTATATGTACATTTGTTCATTTAAACATAAATGACCACATGTAAGTAGGTAAATAGGTTTACAAAAACTAGTACAGAGCAGATTAATTTAAATGTAGGCTTCTGTCCAATATTTCAACCTCTCTACCCCATATTCACTAAACCTGTGAAACTGTCTTCTCCATCATATTAAACTGTCAGATAAATAATGTGTCAAGTATCCAAACCTCATTAAAGCTCCATTAGGCCATCTGCAGATAAACGTAGTCTCTGATTTAGAAGAAGAGAAGAAGAAAAATCAGGCGTCACAGGGACAGAGAGAGTAATGGACAACTCTGTGATTTATCTTACTTTAGTGACTATAAACATTTATATAGAGATACTGTATAAACACATTGTTTATACAGTATCTCTACGCTCCCACATTGTTTATGGAGATAAATTGTTTCAGGTTTTCATGAAGGGAGTTTTCCACATTCATTTCCTCCACTTAGTTCTCTCTCATAAAGCTTCTCTGCCAAACACAGCAGTGATGATGAATTAGCAGCCGGCCTGGTTAGAGGGGAGACAGAGTAGGTGGAACAGTGAGCTACCTGTGTGATTACAATTATACTGAGCAGGTGAGGAGTGCTTATCAACTGGGAGAAGTTGCAGAGAGGATTATCCACTTAAATGAGAAGACAAACAGACTTGAGTTAAGCTGAATCAAAGAGACTGAAGTACATACTGGTTCTCGCATATTGATTCACAGATAATTGCAAAATGCTATGCTACTATTACATTTAGGAAAAGCCTAATATCACAGTTATATCTGTTTATTTGCAGTCTATTTGGAGCTGGCAGTGCTGGGTTGTTTGCTCAAATAGATTTCATTTTAAGAACTTAATAGAGAATTGATTTTTATAAATTAAGTATTGAACATGGAATACTATCACTAAACTCCATGTCAGTGAGAGAATCATCCCTGGTGACACCGGAGGATCAGAGCAGCAGCTAATTGCAATTTCTCTGGTCTGGTCTAGGCTGAGTGTAGTGTTGCTTTGCTAACAAGGTCACTGGAGACACGGAGGAGGAGGACGGAGGCGAACACTTCTGTTATGCTCCAGTGTCTTTTAGTCCAAAAGCAAGGCTCAGTGTGTATGAACTCATGTCACGACACAGTCCATTATTCAACCTTTCTACAACCAGGTAAGTTGCTTTAGAAAGCTGATTTCTCATGGGTGTAAAGCGTGTAATTTCCTTTGGCTTGTACCATCTCCTTGAACAATCTAGGTAGGTTTGCTTCACATTGTCTGCTTCACATTGATGCCAAAATTAAAAGTCTACACTGGATTTTTGAAAGTGTTTCAGGGACTCAAGGGCCATTAAACCTGGGCATTAAAGGACTGTGACAACTTTCAATTCAAATAAAAACTGGAAAATCAGCTATTCTATTCTATTCCATTCCAATACCCCAAAACCAACCCAGGCACACACACACACACACACACACACACACACACACACACACACACATTATACTACTACTACAGCTAGCAGTGGCATAGTCTACTGTACATTGTAGTTATTCAATTCTTCATCTCCTACAGCAGTGTGTCATAAGATCTAGGATCTCTGTACACTGTAGTGAGTCAGGCTCTCAGCCTCCAAGCTGCTCTCAGTCCCACTCTTCTCTGTCAGACTGCTGCTGTACATGAAGACTGCTGTCAGTTCAGCTCAGCAGCATCAACACTCATCACTAACTTTAGTTGGACTGCACTTTTCCAAACACAGCTCTAAAGTCATAGTAAGAGTTAACTCTCTCTACTGTCAGGTGTTTTCAGGGAGGGAAGTCACTTCACATACCTTCATAACTCCAGTCAGCATCAGACGGACAGATGCACAATAAACATCCACGGTAGCTGTGAAGCCTCTTCTCAACTCCGGTATTTCCTAGTGGAAAACGTCAGGACATTCATAACTAGGAGCTTGAAATGAAAAGAATGAAACGATCCCTTGCCTTGAAATCCAAAGAGGAAAGCGACGCCGGGGATCCACACGGTGTGTATCCAGAAGTAAAGCATGATGTCCTTTAATCAGGTCCAAAAGCTCCGCGCTCTTCTAGACGAAGCTCGGTCTGCAGCGGGAATCTCTAGAGGAGAAAGCGCTGGAAATGAAGAAATCCAAGTCTGCTCTCCGTGAAGCTCCGGACGATGCTGATGAACACAAGAGCTGGACTCTCTGTCACTGCTCCAGTCTGACAGCAGGCTGCTTCCAGCCGCAACATTAGCGCCCCCTATCGCTGTGTGTGTGTGTGTGTGTGTGTGTGTGTGTGTGTGTGTGCGTGTGTCCGTGCGCGCGCGCGCGTATGCGTATGTGTGTAGTGAAGAGTCAGTCTGCATACTAAATCAAACTGCAGCGTTCCAGTGTTTCTTGGTCCAGGACTGACAGCAGGACTAATCCTGACAAATCCAACACATTTCATTCAGTCACAATCTTGATGTTTTTTTTGTCTGATCAAGCCTTTGTTCTCAGCTTCTCTCTCAGCATATACTGTCAAATGAACCACACATATATTCTCAGGTTGTAATGTCACATGACCCATGACTGTAACATAGAAAATATAGACCCACCATCTCTTTATAGTAGCAGTTCATGGTGATTTTAAGGAACATACTAGGGTTGGGCGGTAATACGGTATCCCGGGGTATTTGAAAATAGCAACGTGTCCGTTTCATTACCGTCATAAAAAAAATGCTGCTGCCCAATGTGCGCATATATATAATAAACGCCTTTAAGAGTGTTTATCCAGCACCACTGTCTGTGTGGTTGAAGATGCTATGAAAGTGATGACAGAACTTTTTGTAAACAACGTAATTTGTCAAAAAAAATAACCTGTCAAAAAAGACTAACTAGTTAGAAGCGATCATAATCGCGCGTCATGTGACAGCTTCTCCTCAGAAAGGAGAATTAGAAAAAAAAAGATGGCGAGCGCAAGCGAGTTGGTCCCTAAAAAGATGCAACTGCTGCAAGTTGGCAGCATTTCGGGTTCCGACTAGGGATGGGCATTTCAAGCAAAAATACTATTCGATATTCACTGGGAACTATTCGACCATTCTTCGACGAAGAATGCCTGCCCCCCCCGCCTGCACGGACAGTGCGAACTAGGCTAGCCATATTGACGTTATCTAGCCAGGCTAACTAGCAAGCTAGGCGGACGTTAGCATAGAGCTGGCTAGTTAAGCCAGCTAGTTAAGCCAGCTACCTAGTCTGGCTAAATAGCCCCGAACCGGTCCTTCTCTCGTTTTACGTGCCCATCTCAGAATCAATCACCCACTAACCGCTGCGAGGATGAACATCTCGTCCAGTTCAAAGCCCCCCGCTGCTGTTGCTGCCCAAGCAGGACCATCCACTGTAAATATGTTTTAAATATGTAACTTTTGGTATTCCGTTTCTGATGTTCGGAGAATAAAACTGGAACATGTATCACATTTTTGTTGTTGTGTGAAAATCATAGTTGAAGTGCACTGCAGCCACCTTGCGGCGGGAAACGGTATAGCAGCGACTACATAAATTCATCATTTGGAATTGGCGGCTCCCTCCAACCCTTACAATGTGATTTTTAATCAGACGGTAATACCGTATACCGCGGGAAAATTTGGGGAAGGTTTAACGGTGTCAAAAATTGGATACCGCCCAACCCTAGAACATACAATATTTTCTCATAATCAAAGTGAGCAGCTATAGGTTTGGAATCAAGCCCTCCTACCATGATATCTGCTTTGTCTACAGACAAATGTGTTTGTTGAAACCTTAGTTCACTGCCCTCTTGTTATTTTGTGACCAGAGTTTGAATGTTGGAGTTATCTGCTCCTCAGTATATTATCCTTATAGAGGATTTATAGGACTTAAGGCTAGTTCAGACCGCAAGCGTAAGCGCCGCGAAGCGCCGCGAAGCGGAGCCAGTTTCCTTTCGGCGCCCATGTTAACCGATTTGACCGTTCAGACCGGGCGCGCCGCGCCGCGCCTCGGCGCGGAGCTCCGCGGCCGGCTCGCGATCTGGAGCGCCAGTTTCGGCGTCTGGTCTATTTTCTCCGCGAGCCGCGGCGCGCATTTCACAGGAAAACACCATAGAAAACACTATAGATGGTCATATCTCCATTATATCACCACAGAATCACAAATATATTAAATGATCAACTTACCAAGGTCTTCACTGTTGTTGTTGATGAATCCATCTGCACTGATGCAAGTTTTAAATGCAATACATTGTAGGATGATGATCTATCTGGTTTTGAATTATCACTTGTCTTTTGAAAATTGCATCTGTTATTGAGTTACCACAAAAGTAAACAAGGATACATGTTTAAGTTTGTTTATTTATAGGCTACGTAATTTATTTAGGCCTATATGTCATTATTTAAAGAGACAGAGATAGAGAGAGGGGGAGAGAGAGATATCTCGGTCCCCTAGGCTTTCCTAATTATTGCCTGATCACAAGTCACGACTCTTGCTGAGAAAACAAACAAATAAACGTGACAGCTTTGATATGAGGGAGTTTGTGAAGAAAGGGGGAAATTAAGAAGATGGAAAATATAAAGTTCATCCCTGATGTGGAAAAGTACAGTGAGCTGTCAGCAGTGTTTCTACAAGGACAGCAGTGAACAGATGAAGCTTTGGTGGCTGTTGGAACACAGTGTCAGCAGCTACAGCCTGTTTCCACAGGGTTTTCTCCTCCTGTAGAGCAGAATCGCTTGGTGACCGGCGTGGAGAAATGCGCGTCTGGTGTGAACAGCCAGGCTCCTGCTCGCGCGTGAATTGACGCTTCGCGGCGCTTACGCTTGCGGTCTGAACCCGGCGTTAGTGTGTCCAGCATGTAGTGTAACTGTATCTGCTATAGTTCAAAGTGAAAAGGGAGTCTAGCTGGTTTCTCTGGAGAAAGCCAGTTATCTGTGTGTATAGAAGTGTGGTGTTTTTCCCCATGAAATCCTGACAGCAGATTTATTACAGTTAGTTAGCCTGGCAGAACTAGAGCCAGAGCTTTTAGCATTCAAGCTGCTGGTTTACTTTTTACCTCCACAAATGAAGTTGGAATGAGGTTTGTAGCACCTCTGTCTTTCTCTCTGTTTCTTAGCAAGATATCATGAAAAGCTGCCAACAGATTTGGCTGATTTGGTGGACAGATAGCTTTTGGACTGAGGATCAATTGTTTAGTATTTGGTGGTGATCCGGATTTGGAATTTCTGCCACTAGACAATTACAATTTTTTAGCCAAAGCTATAATGCTGCGTTCATGTGCTAGTGGGAAGGACATATGAGACTTTTTTAGTTGCCAAGTCGGCAACTAAACAGCATTGCATTCATTCACTATTTTTGGAGAATATCCTCTGACATTGATATTTTGGGGTTATATACTTTATAATATAATTCATTTAAAGGGAGTACTGAGGTTGAGATGATGTCTGCCTGTCAATATTAAAGCACAACGTGTCAAATTCAGTTACAAGCCTGAAAGAAAAATACATAAATGTAACACTCATTTAAATATTCCAGTGACAGGTGGTCAGCAATCTGTATGTACAAGCAAAGAAAAACAAGTGTGAAGTTGAGCTGTTTTCTCCAAACCAGTCAATATCAAAGCAGAAAGTGTCAAACTGAGGATCCAGTCTGTCTCAGGCAGAATGATGAAACAGCTTTGTAGGAGAGAAGAGAAATCTCTCTCAGCTCTGGGATTCAACAGAGATAGAGGGCTCTTAACTCTGTGTGTGTGTGTGTGTGTGTGTGTGTGAGCGTGCGGGAGTGAGAGAGAGAGAGAGAGAGAGAGAGAATTCAGATTCTAAAACGACGTCTACGACCGGATTGATTCACAATTTTTTTAGGTCCAGACGACATTTCGGCTAATCTCTATAAACAGATATCTGCATATGAGACGTCGTCTCTCAACTCCAACTCCATGCTTGCGTCTCAAGTTGCTAATCGGACTGTAAACAATGACCAGCGCATGGAAGAGGAAGTCTTGGCCTGGATGTCCACTAGCTACACCGGAAACCCCAAAATATTGTCCGTCGCCCCCAGAGTCTAATCGTCGCCAGACGAATAGACAATGGGTTCCGAGATTGATTTTTATGATATGAAAACTCCACCCGCAGCCTTGCTGCTATCAGCCCCATCATGATGCTTTCTGCCTCCACTGATAACGACCAAGCATCCTGTTTTTGCTCAAAAATAAAATGAACTGAACACACCTTCCTCTTTTCTAGCTAGCCCCCCTTATGTACAGCTCCCTGGAGAAAGGCCCCACGTCTCCCTGGCTTCACCCCCTTAAAGCAGCCTGGTGATGGACCTTCACTGCCACCAAATACAGAGCCTCCTTATTATAGATTGCTGAGGCTTCCCCAGCTGAGGTGTGCTGAGAGACAGTCTAGAGCTCTCTGCGTTGTGTTGACTGTCAACAGCTGCTGCTACAGCCAAAGATGGAACTCCTCTTCTGCCAGTTCTGGCCAATCAAGCTGTACTAGACCCTGCAGTGCCCCCCCAAAAGGAGCCAGGAAGGGAGGCACGGACCCCCCACAATCTGTTGCACCAGTCGGTATAACTGCATGCCAATGCTACTGACCAGCTCATCCACTGCCCTCCAACCTCCTCTATAAACCAGGTCACCAAGCCTGGTGACCCGCACCTCAACCAGACCAGCCTTCAGACTAGCAGACTGCAACAGTGGAACAGGTAACACTGGGCTGTGAAACAATGGCAACAGCCACCATGGGCAGGTGGTGTCTCTAGTAATGGTGAAAGACTTAAACCATCACTGCATGACAAAAAGAATGAAAGGGGTGAGTGGTGACTGCCAGCTGGCGACCATAACCCAGTCCTCCAACCTTCCTCAGTGAAGTCCACACTAATCCTCTCCAGCTGAGCTCTGGATGGTACAGCAGTGTCTGGGCTGTTAGTAGCCGAAAAGCCGTAGGTGAACCAGCCCGTGATCCCCTTCCTGTACCAGGAGGTACAGCAGTGCAGCTTTAGTCCATTGTTGACCCGAGCAGAAAAAAGCCATCAGTTTTTTTCTGTAGCTCCTCCAGCAGGCCTCTTGGGGGCTCAAGCACACAACGCCTGTGCTGTGTTGATGCAGCCAGGTTACTGGTAATTAAGAATCTCCCCCGAAAGTACATTAGTGGCAGCGACCTTGGCTTGGCAACAACCTTGTCCAATAACCCCACCCAGTTCTGCTTTTGGAAATTATTGCTGCATACAAAAACTCCCAGAGCCTTCATCCCACCCCTCCCCCACCTAAGTGCCCCAGGAAAACTGGGCACTGCCCCTGCCCTCCACTCTCCCACCTGCATCACCTTGCTCTTCACTCAGTTAACTTTTGCCAAGGAGGCCTTCTCATATAGTCCCAGATGATCTAACATTTGCACATGTTTCTGAGTCATAATGAGAGTGCTGATGTCATCTGCATGGGCTGAAACTATGAGTGATGACGAACCAAAACAATACAAAGAACAAAGGGAGAGAGAGAGAGAGAGAGAGAGATGCACATCTTTGTGTGCCTGAGTTGGTCTTTGAGAGAGCAAATGAGTAAAACTCATTCTGTTTGTGTGTCTATTTACTGTATGTATATGTATGTGTGTCCATTTGAAAATCAGGATGAGAATGTGTTTCTCTAAATGAAATCATCTGGTCTCTTTCCGCTGAGCCTCAGTACACTGGTTGTGGTAAAGCAGCTCATTATTAGAGACAAAGAGATTCAATGAAATTACTGCTAAACTCACTCTGTACCCAGGATGAAGGGACAGACCAAATAGGTCTATTCTGCTGTAGCTGCTCCAAACCTGATATGACACGCATTGTGTTTATTTCCATTAGATTCTCCCTTTCATTTTCATTTTCACTGCCGTTTCTCTCTGTGGAGCTTCAGGTCATCAGACCTTATGGCACAGGCAGACTGTGTTTGTAAAGTTAATTCACTCTCCCCACCTGTTTCCTTCACACTGCTCATTTGTATTTTGGGCTGGGAGAATAATACTGTTTTCATTATAATGTGCCAGCAGCAACAGCAATAAAGTTTGCTGTCACAGTCAGAGACTATGAGACTATGAGATTGCTGATTCCCAAAGACCAGTCAAGTCTTGTTTCACGTTGGAGGCAATCGGTCAGATGGATGAAATGTAAATGATTTCTGCCTTGGAACACACACTTATTCATGACACTACCACTTCCACAATACCACAATACTTCCATCCTTGTAAGATAGTGTTCCTGCTTATCTTTACACATACAGGACAGTTCAAAATCCAGTAACAGCATGATAATGTTAGTCTTCTCTCTGAGCCTCCTCAGTGTAACACACCATAACACCATCACACACTTGCTCTTACCTCTGTAAAAACTCTGTTTTGAATCATGGCTCTATGCAACAAACTGCATAAATATGCAATGCTTCCCACTGATAACTGTTGCAATGAGTAATTCTATTGTGGACAGATGGCAGCCTCAATGCATTGGTAGAATACAATTTCTCATTATGTAGTGTGAGAATTATTTTACGAACTGCTGAGGTTTTACCATTATAGAAATAACACAGTTTACATCACATTATACAAGACTCATAACAAATGTACCTGTCCAATTCAAACCATCCTACTATAAAATGAGGAAAACTCTGTCCGTCTGTCTGCATCCATTTTGCTCCTCAATGGGTTGGCCAATCAGTCTGAAACTGCACATGGGCATTGAGCATTGGCATAGGCAGGGACTGACAAAGCTGATTTTTCCATTTTCCCAAATTTACACTGTTTATGCACATTTTTGGCAAGTCTGCGTGGAGTTGTGGCGCGCACATCCCCAGGTATGGACTAGTAATAACATACAATTTCTTTTGGCTCTGGTCATCAGAGACATATAACTGTAGGTGAAAACAAATCAACCTCACTCCTTCATTAAGGACATATTTCAGATTCATTTCGCACAGTCCAGTCCACAAAAGTTCAAAGTTCCTGATCCTTAAGTGTCTTGATTCATAATTAATTTCCAGCTCATGTCGGTGTGAAAACCTCAGACATGTTTTCAGGCTTTGGTGGTGTTGGATTTTTGGAATTTTAATTTAAACACACGACTGATCGATAGAGCGATAGAGCGATAGATAGATAGATTATGTCTATGATCTATAATATCTATATATTATAATAGATATATACTATATAGATAGATTTGGTTATGGGAGTGGGATGAGAAAACCTTTGTTGGTATAGAGTTTTGACTGTGAGAGCAAGGTTTGGGCAGGTAATTGGTGATTGGATGCATGATGCATTGTAGGATGCTTTCCAAGGCCATGCTGGGATTGAATGAACACTGTACTTTCCTCTGGATCACACAGAGAGAGAGAGAAAAGGAGAGCGAGAGAGCAAAAGAAAGAAAGGAAGAAAGAAAAATAAGCAGAAGACAGAGTAATCAGAGAAAGTGAGAATTTGATGCTAGTCCACATCAATCTCTCTTCCACTGGAGACTCAGCACTGATTCTTCTTCCCTGGAGCGACTTGATGGACAATCCCAAGACAAGGCTGCTCCTCCACTCTGCTCCAGGCATTTCATCTAGCTACCACCCACTGGGCCACAGAGCTCCCACCCATTATAGCTCCATCACTCTATTCTGGAGGAGTTACCAACGGCTTCTGGTCAAACAGCTTCTACTGATCTTTTGAATAACACTGGTGATTTTGAACAGGCAGTGTTAGTAGCCCAGGCAGGGGTCCTTCAGTGCTGTGACTGACAGAGGGAGAATAACTGTTTTAGTATTTCACAACACATAATCATCATTCACTCATTATTTCTGGTGAATGAAAGGACAGAGGGTAGGTAGAGTCTTACCAAGATGGTAATATAACAGTAAAGGCTAATTTATAGTCTCGGTACTTATATGCCGAAGGTCTTTGCGGTGCTTGCGTAGCCCACAGAGGCTGATGCCATAGCGTGCGTGCACCTCCCCAAAAATGTAACTGTGCGTAGGGCGAGGAGGTTCGCAGATATGTTCATTTGTACAACATCTCATCCCAAAATAATAAGAATTACTAGATGTTACTGAATTTGCTGTGAAAAATACCTCAGAACATGTGTTTCAGAGAATGTACACTACTACTTATGTTACTTATGTTATTGCTTCACACTGCCATCTAGTGTTTCGGTGGTCTACACGCACAATCGCCAAAAGAACTATGAATGCTCGCACCGCAGTAGACACCTACGCTGTAGCTACGGTGACACTTCGATGCAGAACCATAAATCAGCTCTAAGTTCATCCAGGCTCCCAGTCAGGACCATGGACAGAGACAGTGCAGTAGCAGAGTCAAACTCCATTTAAGGACGTTCACTCGGGTGCCATCTTTGTAATGCCCCCCAGGCAGTAAGTTTGTGTCCAACAAGACAAGACTCCTATCTCTTTGAATGGGGAGTTGTCTATATCTAAAGTTCTGACATACATACAATCATTTGCATTAAAATTTGTTTCAAAGGACAATGTTGTAACAGAAAAATATATTTTTTCCACTTACTGATGCTTGTACGCATGCGCCCTCCACTGCTTCACTAACCAGTGAGATTACGACATTCGAGACAAATCTGGTTAACAGCAGTCCCATACATACATTTGTCATTGTGTCACCTGTCATGTCAACAGTCATGTCATGCATGAAGTCCACGGTAGGGAGCTGACCGTTATAGATCTGATAATATAATTTTATTAAATTATTTCAAATGTAAAATAAAACTTGCTGGCAGAGACGGTTGATGTTGTCCCTCATCTTTAGCATTACAGATTTTCCCATTCAAAATTGATAGAGTGCACTGTGTCTATATACATAATACTGTCTCTGGCAGACAGAGCTTGGCTCACTGCTGTGTAGACAAAGCTCTGGAAAGCAGATCGGTTTAGTCACTGCAGTACATCAGCTATTCATCTGTGTTACCATTTACTCTGACATGCTGTGATTTAATTGATTCAGCCTTGCTTTAAAACTGATGTATTCACTGCAGTACATCAGCTATTAATCTATGTATGATTTATTCTGTCCTGCTGTAATTCAATTTATTCAGTCTTGCTTTAAAACTGATTTTGTTACTGCTCTGTTCTTTTCTGTTCAGTTCTCTACAATATACTTTCCCCCTCACAGCAGACTGTCTTGTGCCCATTACACCCCCCCCCCCCCCATATTGAGTATTGTTTCTCAATACAGACTTAACTGTGTAAACTATGTGATCTTCCTGGTGTCTACATTTGAAAATATTACAGCTTGGTTTGAAACTGCTCTCAATGATCACACAACATGTAATAATATTCTTGATCATGTGCTGATATAAAAATATAAATCTATCTGTATTACACTGAATCTCTTATGACACTGTAGCAAAATGCACCCAAGTCCCATCTTCGGTAAACACTTCAGCTCCTTTCCATTAGCTAAAGAACAGTGTCAGACCAATACTTAGAGGGGAAAAAATGGATAAGGAGGACAAAAAAGTGAGGGGACACATTGGTTTGGAAAATAGGAGAGTGAGGAAAACAGGAAAAAGAGAGAGAAAGAGAAACATTGAATTCAAAGGAGTGGAATGTCCACCAACATCAATATAGTCTACTGCTGTTATGAAAAATCTCAAGAGATGCCAGAGGGAGAAATATGTTTCAATCAGTTTGGTCTTTTGAATGTTCATTTCTGGCTGAACCTCAACCATCAAAAGCTATTTCATCTTCTGTTTGTTGTGTGAGTGAGAGGAACTCTATCAAAGTCCAAAAATGCTGCAATATCAGAAAGTTTCACTCTGATAGATTTGATAGATTTCAATCAGAAAACTACTGGAACATGATGTTCTCATCATCCATGATAACTTCATATTCACTTTTTCTTGGGTTTCATTGAATCTTTTGGTCATCGGGGTCTGTTTGTACTCAGTGACACTGATGGATTAATGAAAGTGGCATAAAAAAAAAAAACCAATGGCCCTTTAAAAAAACCCAAAAAACTACACCATACTAATAGCACCCGTATCTTTATAAAGTGTCAAGGAAAAGTCAAAACTAAAACTGAACAATAGACACTGTTGTATCACTATGTAGATAACTGTAGTCAGACTCTCCTATATATAGATCATTTTAGTCAGACTCTTGTGGGACAGTTCTCTATGTGAGGAAACACGCAATAACTTTATAAGTGACAATTTATGGTTTATTAATGGTTCACAATCCCAACCTTATTTCTCTGGGACCAATTATTCCACTCACATGGATGGCTCTGCATACTAACATGAACACACCCTGGAGTCTCACACACATTACACATTACCATTATATATATAACTAAACCTAGAGAGAAAGAGACAGTGATTTCAATAGAGACAGATTCTGACATTATGCTTAACTCTGAACTCTGAAACTCTGAAACCACAGTCATATCCAGTAACATAAAACAAGTCCACAGAAATAGATATTAGTGTTTGGCATTCATTTTTATCACTCCTGGTTATCATTCCTGTTAAGTTTGCAACTACTGTTGAATGTGAACAGAATACAGAGATTAATCATCAATATGTTTTCACATTTCAAACCCACAACACACTCTTTCTAATCTCTGGTTAGACTCCCATCTTATTAACAAGCTATCTGCATCCTCATTACCCTTTCACATAGTTCCCAGTTGACAGATAATATATTGGCAATAATCTAAATGGCTTATGGTAATAAAATCCACTATAAATCATGATATAGTAGATAAACAGTTAAATCAAAAATCAAATCCTTCATAGAGTTGGAAAAAACAATATTGGACAGAATGATTAAATTGCAGTATAAATCAAAACATCATTGAAAAGAAAAACATAAAACCCACATAGAAAAAGGCCCAGCATTAACCTTCAAACTGACATCATTCTTTGCCTCACAAAGCTCTTTCTCTTTTCTGTGTATCCAAGCTGGATGGAGTGTAGAGACGGATCACCACTGAGGGGAAAAATGACCTGCTAGATCCAAACAGGAACAAAATCCATTAGAGTGACTGTTCTCTATCCTCAGCCTGCTCTATTGTCCAACTGTGTGTCTGGCTGATGGGAAGTGGACCGGCTCCAATAAGCCAGTAGGAGAGACAGAGGAATGAATGGAAGCTGTCTGACCGACTGAATCAGCCGCCTCACTCTGCTCTTCTGTTGATTCACTTTGCTGCTCTGTCTGACTTGTCTGACTTGTCTTTCCTTCTGTTTTCTCTTTAACTGTTTGTCTCTTTCTCTGTCCTGTCCCTCTCTGAATCTGTCTATAGCTTTATCCATGATATTTTTGTCTTGATGGAGACAGAGAGGTGACAGTCTTGGCTGCTGAATTAGGACTTTGAGAGTTCACCCATGGATTATTGCACATGCTGATGTTTGTGTCAAAGTGCCTGGACATAGAGGTGTTAAAGGTTGAAGTTTGAATGTAAATATTAATCAAGAAGTCCATCTAGTTCAAACTCTGGCACTCTTATTTTCAGCCAGTGACTGAGAGAGTGTGAATGTCTTTTGTGAGAATATGAGTGACAGTATACGTTTCCTATCTGTCTCCACTGTAACTATCCAATGAAGCAGAAATGCCCAAAAATATATCTTATTTAAAAAATTAATTTCCTACATTAGATGGATCTGGTCCTGTGAATTTGTTTATATTTCAAATTGTGACATTGCCTTACTCTTTCTTTTTTTCTGTTTTTGTATCAAAGAACATGTAAATAAACAATATCTCTTTCCAACTGTCACTTTCATATCGATGCATGATGAATAGCTGACAGACAAAACTCTGTCGGTTTCTCATTACTGTCCAATTATTGGTTGTCAAGTCCATGTCAGTGGGTTTTATAGTGTTTGTAGTGGTGGAGACAGGCTTTCATGAAGCTGCCATATTAGAAGAGACAGGAGACAGCTGCTCTTTTATGTCTCTGACATCTGTTGTTGGTGCCATGGTGCAAATCCCTTTGTATAGGTTCCCTTTGTATGGTTCACTTTACTTGCCTTCTATTCTCTATTCCCCATTAAGACTCAGGTAAATGGTTCACACTTCATCTTTATATGGTGACACATGTTTGTCTGACATAGAGATCTTGCCATAGAGCTGGACTTTGTAGAGTTGAGACTTGCATTTAGTATGGATTACATGTTGTGCATTGTGAATGCAAGAGAAAGCCTCTTGAATAACAGACCATATTCATTTCAGGAAATTAAGCTGCAGAATAGTTTTCGACAGTAAAGTGTCTGACTGAAAGTTTAGCTACTTGACTCCTCATCCATCAAGTATCAGGACACATTACAGAATGGATCTATATTGATCTAACATGCTAAAAATATGACACCACATTACACAGCGTTCTCTCCTCTCTATGCTGTGACCTCCAGAACTGTATCATTTACAGTAAAGTTGCAGATACTCTGCAGTAGTCGTACTGTGAAGCTAATGACTCTTGGAGCTCTAGTTTCCCTGTTGGTCTCTGTCCTGAATAAAGTGCTCCTTTGTCTATTTCTAGTGACGCCACCCCAGTGGCTTCCATCACACAGGCCTCCAGTTGACTATCTGTGATTCTGCAGAGAGCGTTTGATTTATGAGTGTTTTCCTCTTGTTATACTTGTACACTCTGCTCCACCCCACCAGAGTTTTCAGCTAGCTAACAAACCCTTGTTTGAAAGCTTCCCTAAAGACTTTGATCTGCTTTAGTCTTTAGTGTGACTGTCTCCTGAGGTCTCCTGCATCGCCTCAGAGGTCAGATGTTGTGTCGCTTCTCAGAGAGAAAGGGAGAGAGAGAGAGAAAGAGAGAGAGAGAGAGAGAGAGAGAGAGAGAGAGAGAGAGAGAGAGAGAGAGAGAGAACTATAAAACTACAATGTTGTTCAGATCCAGTTCAAAGTATGTTGGTCTGTCTCTAGGCTTTTAGTCCACAGGGAGGACTGACATCTCAGTAACCCAACTAGACCTAAGAAAATCAGGCTTAGAGAGAAGAGGGGTAGGTCTATAGAAGTAATAAAATAATAGTTAATAGAAGATAAGTAATTATGATCTTAATTATAAATCTTTCTGTTCAACCTCGCTATAGAGCATCATTGCTTTGCTGTGAGCATCATTGCTTTGCTGTGAGCAGAGAGTCAGCAGCTGTAATCTCTATTCATAGATGAGGGAGAGGAGAGAAGATGATCGATAGCCAGTTAAAGGAGAATAGTGGGATACTGTTGGACTGTTGGTGTCAGTGTTCAGCCGTCTGGAACAACAACAACAGATTAAGAAAAGCAGCCGCTGGTGTGATGGTTCATCAATTTAAAGCTGCACTCAGGAATTAGATGTTGTTACATTAGAAACACTGTCAGAACTCAACATGAAATTGTATTTATATCCAGAAAAGAACAGTTTAAAGCTAGGAGATCATTAGCATACGGTACACAGGCCTGGCAAACTGCCTAATGTAAAAACCAAGCAACTGGTACCATGGTTCAGTCATTATAAATACAGCTAACATCAGGGAAGCTAACATTGATTTTGTCACAAACATCTTTTAAAACCCACTGCAACCTTCCAGCAACATCTAACAAGAAACTTTTCTGGACATCACCATTAAAATCTGGGTTTACATAACTTAAGGTTTTTCCCAGTGGAAACAACAGACAGCTTTTTATCTATACTGAACTTTACCATGTTAAACTAAAGGATGTGGACACCACAGCAGGCTGACAAGAAATGTGAAGGTGAGAGTGAAATAGAAACGATAACTGTTGTTTTTGTCAAATCTAAGATTAAAAAAACAAAACAAAAAAACAATCCTACCTACAGCAACATCTAACAGCTATAAAAAAAAAAAACGAAGCTCCATGACAAGCTAACTCAACCTAAAAAGAAAGAAAGAAAGAAAGAAAGAAAGAAAGAAAGAAAGAAAATGGGAAAGAAGAAAGATTGAATCCATCCTTATATAACAGTGTAATTTAGAGGCCAATTATTTGGTTCCAGTCAGGCTTCCCTTGTTCAGACAACAAAAAACAAAAGGCAGAGAGAGAGAGAGAGAGAGAGGGGGGGGGGGGGGGGGGGCTGGACCATGTAATGAGAGTGCTTTCCAAAGTGTTTTCTCAGAAACAACATTGTGCATTCATAGAAACCCTAGATCCCTGATTGGCTGGATTCATGTCCCTGGTCGACCAATTGTCTGTTCCCACTGAGTAATGAGATGGATGAAGAGGTGGACTGTGGCATGGTGGGAAATGACTTTTTACCAAACCTTATATAGGTTAATGCGTTAGCTTAGCTTCAGTTAGTGAAGGAAAGAGGGGTGAAGGAGGTGAGACATGAACGCAAAAATTCACGTGTGTGTATTGAGTATTAAGAATTATACAACATTTAGTTCCGGTCGAGCAATTTGAGTGGACAAGAGGCATTCCATGAGTGCTGATATACAGTATAAGATTCAAGATTCAAGACTTTATTATGCCATTTGCTCAGGTACAGGTGTACAAGGGCACTGGGACGCTGTGCTGTATGTATCACTCCGCAGGTGTTCTAATGCAGTGATTCTCAACCTTTTTCATGTCAAGGACCACTAATTTAGTCCACATTAGAGCCACGGACCCCCATTTGATGAGATTTCGTCTCTCGGACCCAAATCTGAGAATATTTTTATTGTTAGATATGATTTTGTCCTGAATTCCATGACTGTCTGTATTGTAAGTAGAGAGATAACAGTGAAGCTATGATCAAAACAGTCATTCTTCTACATTCTCTAATTGTGTTAACTTCTTGTAAATGAGATACTGGTGAAGTTTAACAATTCATCAATTTGCATGGGGACCCCCTGGCATCCCCTCAAGGACCCCTGGTGGGCCCCAGGCCCCACGTTGAGAACCACTGTTCTAATGTAACCTTGATTAGGCTGCGTTCACACAGTGTTTTTTGTTTGGAGAAAGCTCTGCCTGGCGCGCTTCTTGTGAGGAGAAATAAAAAGCAGATCACGACAACGTCATCTGACCTTAGCTGGCTAGCTAACCAGCTGGTAGCACTTCTAGCAGACAATACAGTGTTGTGCAACAAACAAATGCTTACCAGATATTCCCAGTACACGTCCACACAAAACTCTTAACTTCATTCGCACCTAGTAGCGACAGCGTAAATATGGATACATTTGACCTTAATTATGAACAGTCGGCCGAGGCGGAAGATTGGGAAGAAAGTAAGCTGAAATCGTCTGTGCTAACCTCAAAGTAGCTAGCTAGCTTGCTTGGCAACACTTGGTAGTGGAATCCTGAGGGAACTGTTTTTGTTGGCAGAGAAAAATACCTAACAAAAATCATCTGTTGTCTCAAATCATCTGTAGTCTCAAATTACCAGGCCTACTTGATGAATTCATATATCAGCATGGCTGTAATTCGATCGTAGGCACGAGGCCGCAGGCCGAAAATATCACAGACTTAACAGACTTAAATATCACAGACTTAACTTCACTCTTTGACTGCTCTGAAGAACTCATCTCACTTTCCATCCACACTGCAAAAACCCATCCCAAGACACTTGGCAGTCAAACTTTTAAACCTTCATGAATTATCAGAGATGATGGAGGTTGCTGTTTGTGCCCCAGAATGCTGTTTTATACAACCAATTATTTTTAAAACTCAGTTTAACAGGCCACATGAGAGAGAGCCAGCAGAAGAGAGAGAAAGGCAAACAAGGGCAACATGAAAGAGTGAAAGAGAAAACAGAGAGAGATTTAGTCTTCTATACAGCGGCCTCTCCATGTTAAACTCCTCCATGTTAAAACCCTGGATGTCTGTGAGCAGCATGAAGCTTGGTGACATCTTGACAGTTTAATAAAGTTAAAAGGTTTCTGCTGCGGAGGTTAAAATATACTCAAGACTGCCATGGTCACCTGTAAAGACATCTATCAGAGCGATACAAGACAGAGGGAGGAGGAAGAGAGGGGTGTTAGAGAGAGACTCAGAGAAAGAAAGAGGAAAATATCTGCTCTCTAAACAGAATCAGTGTTGGTGGAGAAACGTTGATTTGATTCAGCCAATCCAGTTCTTAGAGGAAAGGTCACTAACCCCAATTTCTGCCTTCTGCATATCACACACAGGCAGACACAAACACTCTCTCTCTCTCACACACACACACACACACATACACAAACCATGCTACTTGTCTCAACTATAAATTCTCACAGTGAGCTCTATCTCTAAGAGCAACAGTCTTTGTTTATTATTACCTCCTGCTGATTCTCTAAGGATGAAAGTGTTACAGAAAAAATTAGATAGAAACAGTGATGAGAAATGACACCATGTGGATTGATATGATTAAAATATGCTAATTAAGATTGTATTAAGAGAAGTGCTAATGATCGTTTCCTTCACTGGTATTTATTGCTCCTGTGATCTGAATATTCAATAGGATTACAGAGCTGATTAATATTCATATCGCTTTCCTCCATGAGTCTTTGGTATAATATATTAAGACTAGAACACCCAAGAAAGAAAGAAAGAAAGAAAGAAAGAAAGAAAGAAAGAAAGGCAATGAAATCTTCTCAAATTGTGTATATATCTTCTTTCTTTATTTTGATCCTTGGATTTTATGCTTTGTGCAGTTCTGCCACTGATGCAGCTGAACCTATCAAACACTATCCATCACACCATATGGCTGTCACTGCACGAACGGAAACAACACAAACAAGCTGCAACTGGTCAAACTTAATCCAGTGTAAGAGGAAAATTTAAGTACTGGGATGATGCAGCTATGGAAAACTCCCTCTGACATTTTGGGATATATATACTTAAAATATTCACGACATTGAATGGACTATGCTAACAAGTTGGAAACGGTTTGGACAGAAGTGCCTACTCTCAAGCAGGAATAAAGGCGGGGAAAATGTTGCACCCATGTAGGAACCAGAGGACGACTTGAGATGTGATGAACAGGTTGTGGGTGTGGTGGAGGGATGGTGGTAATCACAGCAGAGTCGGCTGTTTGCTCCAGAACACAAGAAGAAATCACTATTCCCCAGTAAGACATCTGTTGAGTCGGACTGTGTGTTACAGCGGATGAGACTTTATGATGAAACACCTCCAGAGAGCAGGAAGTCCATCAGCATAGAGACCGCATCCAGTTTTATAATACAACCAAGCAAAACGGTCCCCATCAATACTTGTTGTACAGTCATAGCAAGATCAGCTGTTACCAGAACTGAACGCATAGCCTGTGTGTACCCGTAATCCTTAGCGAGGATGGAGACATTTGATAACTGGTTTGATGTGAAAACACATAAACCAGCATGCACACACTCACATTTCATTAGCATAAGAATTTGTAATTTTTTACCTGTTTCAAGATCCAGGTTCAGGTTCAGGATGGAGCCGAGCAGGAGACAGCATCCCAGAAAACAGAAGGATAGAAGGAGAAAAAGACAATTAGTGACCAAACATCAGACATGGACTGGATTAATATAAAGCTACTGCAGTAAACCAAGCAAGACCCAGTAAGAAGAAGTAATCCAAACACACAACTGAATATGGATGATGGGGACAGAGGATGGGGTTCTACTTCAGTCCAACCCAATATAGCAGCTGAAAACTCGCTATCTCGTCTGTTTTAGACTAATTAGCTGATTCCTCTAGTAGGAACAGGATCTGGTCCTGCCAGGCTGAGATAGTGTGTGTGCCAGGTCTGCCTGGCATGGCAGCGTGGGAGAGGCTGGCCTGCTGGTCAAGCCTGAGATGAAGTGATGAGGGCTTGATCATAGTAGCACATACAGTTTGAACAGATTGATGCTTGATGATGAGTGGGATGGCAGAGAAGTGAGCAAAACAAACCAGGACTCTGTAGAATGGATTTAAACACAATATGAAAGCTCTGCTAAGAAACAATACAAGATCATGTTGCTAAGCCTGTAATTGCATGTGGCCTAAGAGGATCATGGCTTGGTCACAGTTATTCTCTGTGTACCAGTGGTATCTCCAATCTGTTGCAGCAAGATGAACAACAAGAGTGGATTGTGGAGGTGGAAAGAGACTGAATACTACCTTTCAATAGAAAGAAGCTGAATACTTCACACAGAAAATGAGTGTCTATCTGTGAGTGAGAAAGAGAGGAGAGGGAAGAGGAGAGAAAGTGGGAGGAATGAGACAGAGAGGAAAGAGCGCATTTTCTACAAAAATCCACTGGTGACTCAGCATTGATGGAGAAAAAACTCTTTTGAAAGTTGTAAAGAGGACAGTGGGAGTCAGAGAGAGAGAACAGAGAGAGCTGAGGAAGAAGAGAGAGCACAACACTGAAATCCACTGGCGACTCAGCATGAATAGTGAAATCCTCTCCTCTGAAACTTGTCAAAAGCAGAGAGAGAAAGGGTGAAATAAACTACTGTGTACCAGAAGTAATACTCTCTACTGAAAGCTATTTCTTCTCTCTTCCTTTCCTTCATATTCATAGCAGGTGGCAGTCTGTGTGTGTAGTGTGTAATGTAAATGAATACATGAGTGTGTCCATGAGTCTGTGTGTGCATTTAGTGCAGCTGTGGGGCTAGTTGGGGCTGCAGGGGGTCTTTCTCAGCAGCCTGTTTGTGCCACAACTTGATTTGTATAATTGTTTTAGTGGGCAAAATCTGTCAATATTAATGTGAGCAACTGATGAACAAAGAATCGTCTGTGTGATCTTAATGCATCAGAGCCACAGAATCTAAGAGCAGAGATGATGCTTTTATTAAGTGAGGTGAGGCCAAATCCCAGCATGCAAGGAAACACACAGTGAGGAATGTTTTGGCTTCCTCCAGGAGTGATCTCAGAGGTCACGCACATGCACACAGGCACACACACACACACACACACACACACACACACACCTCCAACCCTCCACTTGCCCCAGGCTATAATGCCAGTAATGAAAACCATTAGTCTGTGCTACCAGTGTATTTGCTCTGAGTTCCTCTGGAGAGAGTGTTACACCAGTCCCATAATAGTCATAGTCCAGCACACCAAACCTCAGCTCAACCGGCCCATAAAGAGAAACACACTGGCCCTCATTTACGAAATGAACATACGGCAGAAAACTGGGCGTACGGTCATTTCCACGCAAAGCTCGGCATTTATCAATTTGGACGTGAGCGGAGGCTACGATCAAATCTCACGTCAAGTCTCAACTCGTGTAGCAAGTTTTCCAGTCAGCGTGGACTTGCAGTGCAGAGTAAATCTGGCTGAGTCTGAGAATTATTAGACCATATATTCTGACTGGCATCTAAGCATATGCAGCCACATATTCATCACTTAAAAATATGTAGCCTATGGCAAAATATTCTATTTTGTAAAGGCCTACATTGACTATGTGTCATATAGCCTATCCCTAACATAAATAGGTATTTTCAAATTGTTTGCAATTAACGGGGTTAACAGTTTTCTGGTGTAAAATGAATTTCTCTTTCATTTTGAGATGTTTGAGGTCTGACCATTTTTTCTTCACCTAAAGCTATTATAGCTTATAGCTGATACAAGCTATTATATTAGGCCACTATTATATATATATATATATATATATATATATATATATATATATATATATGCTATACATATCACGGATGTATAAATTAAATATTCAAACCTCCACTGGAGTTCGATTGTCGACGGCAATGCTGTTGACCGCAGCAGTGATTTCTTTCCATGCTGCATTTTTACGACTTCTTTTGATGCCACTTTTCAGGCTGCCAAATAGAATTAATTGGTTCAATTGGACTTTAGACGTTAGAGTTTCTATTTCGAGGTCGGAGAAGTTTCTCTTCTTGGACGTATTACGCCTCTCCATGTCGTAAACTCTGGGGGCGAGGCCTCTAAACCGAGAATATTTAGGGGCGTGATATTTAAATGACGATTGTTTTCAGCCTCCACATTTATCAACGCCCGATCATTCTTACGCTGTGATCGGCGAGATACGAACGTTTCATGAATCACACGTGAACCCTGTCGTAAGATGATTTCTGCGCTCGGATCTGCGCTGGTTTCTACGTTAGATTGATAAATGAGGGCCATTGTGATCTATGGTCTGCTCTGTCATCTCTCCTGCTGTTTACCTCTGGATCTGTCCAGCAGTTTTTTTTTTTATCTCTCTGAGCCTTGTTTCTCTGTTTATCACCACTTTACTTTTTCACCACCAGCTGCTCTTTGTAATTCCTTCCTCCCTTCTTTCTGTCCTCCTTTCTATTGCCCCCCCCCCCCTTTCTAAACCCCAAAGTATTAAAATAATCTCCAATAATACTCCACAATGCACAAAATTATTCCGCAAATAATCTATATTAACCCATACATCCTTGCTGTGGATGACTCACTCTGGTTGATTTACAACACAGCAAGTTAATTCTGGGCAGAATCCAGTTCACACACAGTCAATAACAGACAAAACCCTGACTGACAGAGCGTCTCCTCCTCTCCTCCTCTCTCTTTTCCCTCTTTGTCTTCCTCTGTTCTCCCTGCACAACAATGAATGGACTGAGCGGTCAATAGCTGGAGTAACTAGTTAAATCTTGATCTGTAATTGTAGCGGTCAAAAGAGAGAGACATAGAGGACAGTGTCTGGTTTCCAACGCCAGTGATTTACCAATGATGAGTCTCCATTCTACTCTGATGAGCCAATCTCTGACCTGCTATGGGATCCATTCAGGAGACACATTGAAACTCACTGGGTTTGGCTATGGCAGAATGGAGATGTTTTTTTTTCAAACAGCCGTACCAGTACAGAGTGATGTCATAATCAAACATCATAATTCACCATAATCCATGCAAAACATCAATTTAACACTCTTTACTATTTCAGGGAGGAAAACAAGGCTATGGGACTTAATGACTAAATTCATGTGTGAAGGAACATTTTCCATTGTTTATTTCCTTTGCACCTGCTTTAGAAAAGGAGTAAAACAAAACATAGTAAACAATATGAATCTGATGATGACAAATGAAGCTCTCTGATGCAACAAAAGTGAAAATGACACAATTTATCTGCTTACATTACCAAAAGGATGTACTGTATGTGTGTGTGTGCATGTAATTTTTATTGCCTTGAAGTGCCACACAAGCTAACAATATAATAAATAAATATAACAATATAATAAATAATAATTTCATCTGGTCAAGGGATTCAAACCAACAGCCTTCTGCCAACTTCCTCAACTGAGCTATGCTACAACCAGCTGCAGCCAGTTCATTACTACATTATTCCATGCAAGACTTGATAATATAATGTCACTATCACTATTCAGTGAAAGGAGAGGAAGTGCAAATGAAGGAGCAGGTGGTAGAAGAAGAGAAGGAAGAGGAGGAAAAAGAGGAGGGTGAGATTGAGATGAAAGACTAACACCACTTGTCAAAGAAATGATTTCCCCTTAAACAGAATTGCTTTGATTGAAACAACTATCCTAATCATAAAATACCATCTGCACACATAATTCAGAAATCTGACTAAATGATGCATGATTCTGATCGGGAAGAGGAAAAATAATTGTTCACATTAAAAATTTTCCCATCTGGAAGCATTAATGAAATATATTCCATTTTATGTCCAAAGACTTTGAGTAAAAATCCCCAAATAGCTGTGAAGGATCCTATTTAAAGCCCTCTTCATCAGTGGGTTGGGCATTGACGAGGACATGGCTGAGGGAGATGTGAAGCCTTGTCCTGGTTTGGAAGGCAGAAGATGGAGGTTAGTCTGTCTGTGGTTTCTCTATCTGGGGAGTCTGGTGGAGAAGAGACAGAGAGAGAGAGATGAGGTCCAACCGCTGACTAGACACAAGAGAACAGCTCCAGCCCTCTGGCTTTGACAGAAGAGAGGAGGGAGGGAGGACTGCTGTCCAGCTTTGGATCAGCTATAGGAGAACATGGGAAGATATGAGAGGACAAGACCAAGGACTGGACACTGCGGGGACACACCATCATAATCTGAATATAAAATGCTCTGCTATATTCAAGGTAAACCATGTAAGTCTAAACTTCAAATGCCACAATGCGAACACACACAGCACAGAGTCTGTAGGCTCCCTGGATGGAAGTAAAGGCCAATCTAATTTTCATTATCAGGTGATTTAATTTTCATTTTCTCCATTATAACCGTCATCAGCTCACCATCTGCTGGGCTACAGTGTTGATCAGCATGGCAGACGTGTTGTGGTCTAATAGGATCAGACAGGCGTGGAGACACACAGGATAAGAAACAGCCCTGCTCCACCCAAGGTAGCTGGACTGATGTCAGGAGAATAAACAAACTACCTCTGATTTATGAACACACACACACACACACACAGACACACACACACACACACACACACACACAGACGTGTGTATGCATGAATGCAGGCAGGCATGAAAGTACAGACCCAACTGATTTCTTTATTTAATGATAATAGCTAATTGTACAAAAAAAGTTAATGAAGTTTTGCAGTAGCACTTTGTCAAATGCCAGTGAAACTCTTTCTGTTATGTTCAGATGTGTCAGTGGTGTGGAAGATTTCTTTCTCTCTCTTCTACTGTGAGAAGAGATCAGCTAGTTGGCTTTGATGTTTAATGTAAATCTCATTTCAGCTGTCATGGACAAAAACATTCAACACAGGAGAGAAATCGGGCTCCAACAATAGAGGAAGAGGTGCAGCCACAGAAATGGTGTATAAGTACAACATGGACGGGTGCAACACTCTTCTGATGAAGGCCTTCGTGGCTGACATGTCATGTTTTTAATATTATCTAGTTAAAGCAATATTTGTTTTAATGGAGAGAGTGTGTCAGCCTATAAAACCATTCAACACTGAAAGAGAAGATCTTACTCAAGCTTTGCTTATTCACACATTGGTACACACACATGCAAATACACACAGATATGCACACACATACAGTACAAACACATACACATTCACAGGCATTCTCTCACATACGCTCACAGTCTGATAAGTGTTTTCAGCAGTATCAGACACGACACGCTCAATGCTGGAGACAGACACAGTGATATTTAGAGGGAGGGTGAAATTGCTCCTGAGAAATATTGTATTGAAAATCCCATTTTCCCTCAATTTCCTCACTGCATTACAGCTTTCCCATGGGTCACTGAGCCATGGTAATATCCAAAAGAGATTCTTTGGGGGTCTCAGTACCCATAAAAGGAGTTGACATAGGAGTGCCTCATTTTTTCATCCAAAGTTTAATAACACCTAATAGCTTCTTTCTGTCTCTCTTTGCACTCTCTTTAAGGCATTAGGAATTTCAGACACTTTTAGATATTGGACAGGATTAGTTTTCAGAACAATGTGTGTTAAGTATTTGTTAACAGACATTTGTAATGTTAATGCCCAGTTCATATGGGAAAAGAGATCTCTGTAACCAGTCTCAAAAATTACAATTATGTGCTGCCATCGCGCAAATGTACCATACGTCATATATAATTTCTGTAAATGAGGTTGACATGCTCGAACAATAACAATACAGTATGGCTGCAAGTCACAAGAAAGTCCTTTCCCAAAGGAAATGACACAATATTCACCAACAATCCCAGGAATGTCCATTTGCAGTGGACTACACCCGCACACACACACACACACACACACACACACACAGCTACTGGTACGTATATAGTACCAGTACGTGTACAAGTATGTGCCAGTACTAGGTGGTTGCTAAGGTGTTCCTAGGTGGTTGCTAGGGTGTACTATGTGGTGGTGTACTAGGTTCAGCTCTGGCCAGCATCAGCTCTGCCTGGTAGTGGAGTAATGACCAGCTACTGTTTTATGACTTGAGACGCAAAGGGGAAACCAGGTCACAGAATACAGCTAGGAGGAGGAACAAGGAGAGGACAGGACTGTCACATCCAGTCAGGATTGGTCTATGGCTCATACACAGGGCCAGGCTGGAGATCAGGTGTGGGTTTGACACAGTTTACTCTGAATCTGACTGCACACATGTCCAAACCCCAGTTCTGCCTGGCTATGACATCACTGTCCTCTCCTTGTTGTTCCTAATAGGATCACTGAGGGAAACACTTCAGCAGAACCATCCAGCTGTCTGCAGGCTGCTTGGATCAGGAGGTTCTGCAGTGTTGGACTGTATATTTTTAATCTTTGATTTCTTGTTGTTTTCCACATCTGAAGGTTTGTGCTGATTGATGCCAATGCTATTCAGACTGATACGGTGTGCAATGCATTTCAAACACAGTGTTATCACTGGGAAGACTAACAGGCAAGCTAATATTGGAGGAGAAAAATAAATGATAACAACATCAAAGGAAATTATGACTGACTGAAAGCTGACTGAAAGTCTCCATTTTAATTTCTAATGACCTGGTTATTTGCAACATCTGACTGGTTTTCTATTTAATATGATTCATGAGTGACATGCATATTAACTGACAGGCTGTTGTCAATAATCAGCCAACTGTGTGGAGTCTAGGTGGGTATTAATGTTCACTGCTGATGGAGGCTGAAAAAAACCTCAAATTAAAATGGAAACTCAACGTCAATACTGACACTGAAACTTTGATACAAATAGAATGTTTGTACTTTAATTAATCAATATTAATTTCATGTCAGAAATTTGACATCTAGACATTTCTTAAATGTCATATTTGAAAGACAATATTCATAATTATGTCTCAATTGTCATATATCAAGATCAGAGGAACATATTGGAATATTACCTGTTATCCTTTGTATTAAAAAACTCAAAAAGTGGCATTACTTAAAAATAAACTGTATTCAACTCTGATCAGACTATGTGTAGGTATTCGTTTATGCTGGAAAGACGTCTCCATGACTTCATGACATTTTCTGAAAAATCTACAAACATAATGTACAATATACAATAATTAATACATAAATTATACAAATTGTGTATACAATATACACAATATAATGTCTGTGGTTAGCTGAAACAGTGTGGAAAAGCTTTAAATATGAGTCACATGTTTTCTGTTAAAGTCTTATGTTCATCAGTTTCCAGAGAGACTCAGTGTTATGATCTGAAACAGCAGGCCTGGGACCTCACACACACACACGCACACGCACACGCACACACACACACACACACACACACACACACACACACACACACACACACACTTCCTCTGGATGGGAGGTGATGGCAGGACTGAGTCAGTGGAGGAGGAGAATTACATCAAACACACACACACACACTAACTGACTCAGTGTTACTAATCGGATCAGAGCAATGTAAATACAGCATCTGTAAATATAATTGCATGCATTTATGTAAAATGATGCCTTCCATTGTAATGCCGTTTCATTACAGCAACATGTGGCTATAGCAATCATGCAAGTTGAAAACTAGAGTTCTTTTCCCAGCCTTATTTAGTTGAACCAGAATACACAGTTGGACAAACCAGCAGCAATAGCAGCTTGATCAGATCAAAACCAATGGCCCTCTCCGGACATCATTAGTATTACTAGAGTCTGGTGAAGTAGTTTGTACCTGAGTGATTCAGTGGTTTCAATCTCATTCCCAACCAACCGTATTTCGTGATTATTACAGAGCGCACGTCTCAGCAGGAATAGCCTACTGTCACCAGGCAAAACACAGAAACAGTTTTTCAGTGAACTCCCACATTCTCTGTCAATTGTAGAACCATCCATGTGATTTATAAATTCCAAATTGCCTACTTTTGGCATTTTTCAATCTGATGGGAGTGATACACTCCCTCAGTAATTTATGGGAGTAATAAAGTAATAGCAGACATTTAAGCTGCCCAGAGGGTGGGAAACCCAGTGCCAGTGCCAGCCGAGGACAAAGCACCAAATCCGTGTACTGTCTCCAGAAAACGGCGCCGCATGATCACTCAGTATATACAGTACATGTAAATTATTTAACATACCAGTTCATGAAAAGTCACAGTCGTATTCCACGATGATGCTCACTCAAGGAATCTTACAGTCTTCACTCTGTTGAATTGTTGAAGACAGCTCTCGCAGATCTACTATTTAAATATTGGCGCTAGGGAGAGAAGCTACAAGCGAGAAGCTAGGTAACAGACCAAAGACCAAAAAAAGTAATGTTAGATCAGAATTAGACACTTTCAGCAGAGCTATACTTGAGTGAGTAGAGAATTTTCATTTTTGGGTGAACTATTCCTTTACACACTCTATTATCTGTGATGCTGAAGCAGCTATTCTGCTGACAAGCTGTGACTCTAACTGACACTGTCAACCTGGGGCTTTGTTTCCTTTCAGACACTCCTTTCATACTTTTCTTTCTCTCCTCTCTATTCCTTTTTCTTCCTGTCTGTATTTGATCGAAGACAGTATCTGTCTTTCATGTCCCCTAACTGTTCTAGATGTGAATAAACCAAAAATATTGTCTTTTTGAACTTGCCTGTCTGACAAGTGCTTGGTTTACTTTGGCTGAAGTTCAGTATGCAAAGGTAAACGATGCAGATGTAATGAGCATGAAGAAGTTTTCAAACTAAATCCGCCTGGAAAAAAATCCTATCTCCACCATCTTTGGAGAGAGAGATAAAATGTATGTTCACACTTAAATTGATAATCTGATTTAACAGCCTGTTAAACATCATCCTGGCATCACAACCTACTCAACCTTGTTTACTTATTACACACTTCTATCTGAAGAGAGAGAAATAATCAAAGTCAGATCATGTTTGTATCATTTCCTCTCCTCAGACGTTTGATCTGATCCCCTGTTAATATCAAACAAAACACAGCAGGTTTTCTCCCAGAAGAGACTGAACCAATGAAAGAATGAGATGAGAGGATAAACAGTGTGATTGACTCTCAGAGTGATATCACTGCTGTCACTCTCTGTCAGTCATTTCAAGGCTCTTCCTCCACCATTCAAGTCATGTAGCAGCTCAGTGATTCTGCTCTGACTAATATGACTGAAGTGAGGACAGGAGCCCCAGTGGAGCCTTCTTTTTTTCTGATGCAGAGGACATCGATGGCTGGACTGATGTAGTGGCTGCTGAGGAGACAAGATGAGGCCTTTCTGTCTCTGGAGCCTGAACAACTCTGTCTGTTTGCTGGACCTGTGGCTGTCTGTCTGCCTTTACCTGTCTGTCTATCTGTCTGTCTCTCACATTCACTGCCTTTACCTGTCTGTCTCTGTTTGCCTGGTTGTCTCTATGTCAATGTCTCTTTCTCTGAATGTTTAACTCTCTGTTTCTATCTTTCTCTTTGTTCCCTCACCCCTCCTTTTACTCTTGTCTTTGCAAACAGGCGTAGTGAAGAGAGGTTAGAGAAGAGGAGGGAAAAGAAGAAAAGAGACCAGACCAGTCAAGACCAGACCAGACCATACAAGTCCAGAGCCAGGAGAGGAGATCCAGAGCCCCATCAGCTGTATGGGATAAACTACCTCCATTCACTCTAATGTCTAATTGATACCAAGGTTATATACTGACACAGCACATAGAGAATGCTGACTGCATGATGCTGGGCTGCAGCATGGAGACATACAGCATCAGAGAAAATACCTCTGGCCTGATTCACAACTCATAGATAACTCATAGATGTCAAAGCAGATCTGATGTGAGACAAAACAGTATAAAGATGCATGTTCAGACATCCAGAGAACAGAAGAGAAGCTTGAAAAGAGGCTCTTAACAACCAGCCAACAAATCTCTCTCTCTCTCTCTCTCTCTCTCTCTCTCTCTTTCTCTGGCACTATGTGCCACCATGCAGAACAGAGGGGAGACACACACACCAAGCTTTCATTGACAATTATTATTTCCACCAGAAACAAAATGACTTTCGCCAATAAAACTCTCAAACTAAGAACAACGCAGAGTCTCTCTCTCTCACTGCTGTCTTTACACTCATCCTCACACACTCTGACCAGTCACTACAGCTTTCTGTTTCAGCTCTTTTTCATTCAGTCTGCATGCTGGTTGATTCAGCACTGTGAAACAGCCTTTTGACTTCCTAGAAATCATAACCACTCCAGTAGGAGGGATTTAATTTGACTGGAAAAGCTGACAGTAGTCAGCAGTGAGAGACTCTGAAATATTCACCATCTCAGCATGATCACTGATTAGAGAGGAACAGAACTGCTGGTCTTCCATGTTACTGATGGACACAGAAAGGTAGACAGATAGTTAACCCTCAGCTACCTTCCATGTTACTGATTAACAACGACAGGTAGATAGCTAGACAGATAGTTAACCATCCATTCACTGTCCAGAGTGACTCTTTGCTTAATGTGAAGGGAGATAATGGATGTTTGAATAAAGAGAGAAGAGGAAAACACAGTGTTTAAAACAGAAGAACAGAATATTCTCTGGTGAGGAGAAGGCCGGCGGCTGATCTGTGTTAGTCACCCATTATAGCGGCTGTAGGCAGTCCAAAAAGGCCGTGAGGGACTAAACATGGGAGAAAACACTGTGACGCGCATAATGAAAATACTTCAGTTCCACTTCAAAGATATGCGTTTGACGATTTGTTCTTCCACTTCAAGAAACACGTAAAAATACATCTGTTACCAGTTACCGAATCATAAATTGGCGTGCGTGAGTGCGGTCAACAGAAAATATCCACTCCCAGGCTCACCCCCTCTCTCTGTCAATACCAAAAAAAGGTGAACAGGTGAAGGCAATCAAATATCATCAGTACCATTACCGCCCAAGCCCCGGTGAACACGCCCACCACCTAAAATGTCAGTGCAGTGAACAAGACCACAAAACATAGAAAATACAGGAGATTACATATGTAGCTCCTACACCCATGATGCTTCCTATCCCTTCCCTTTATACATGTACACAGACACAACACACACACACTCAACACCAAGAGAACAGCTCATCTCTCTGTCATTTTGCCAACGGCTCTCCACAAACACATGTACCTCTCTCCAAAGTCCAACCTGCTCCAGTGTTTCAGCCTGAGGGCGTCTGTATAAAATATGACCATCCAGTAACTACTGCAGCCTGGTAACACAAAGCCTAGCCTGTCAGCTACAGCACAAGGCCAACACTAATGTAACAAGGCTAACACACATATCTGCTGGATTCTGTTGGAAAACTAATGACATCATCCAAACCACAAGGACTGAACAACAAAGACTCATAACCTGAATCTTCCAGAGAAAACCTGTTGACACTGAGACCCAAGCAGAGCTTCTGTTTCTTCCTATTAGGATTCTCCTTGGTGGTTTGTGTGGAACAACAGAGGAGACTAATCTGTCCTTGAAGCCTGTGTCGTAGGATTATCATCTGAAGATACTAAGTTGCCCTCTGGACATCATTCTGCCTCGTTTGGTTACCATAACGCTAGAGGCAAGTGTAGACAAAGAATAACAAACCCACTGAGATATGAATGGTGCTGAAGATAGCAGAGGATCTTTGTTCATTCTCTCTCTCTCTCTCCTGGAGGAGATCATTAGCAGCACTTACTGTATAAAACACTTATCAGCAGCTTGTTTGTCGTTCCTCTGAACCACTGTAACAACAGCAAGACAATGTGCTGCTCATCTCCTGCACTTCAGCATTCAAAGGAAATAATTTCATCTGACACTGAAAGCTTTCCACTCCCATATCTGTGGTAGAAATAGCTGCTGATATTACTGCTGCTCAAGTCTTTAAAAAAGGAACCTGCTGCTCACAAGAATATCAAATCACTTTGTATTCGCCCCATATCTGTGTGTTTAGAATTCAGCTTGAATATCCTCATATAGACACCTAAAAGCAGCGAATACGATATGCGGTTTTCAAAAGAACAAAAATGCTTTTGGAGAGGGAGACGGAAATTTTATCCCATCTTGACAGCTGATCTATATCTAAGATCAGTGGAAGAATTTAGGAAAAGATAAGAACATAATTTAGGTTCTCATGCTCATACAAAGAGTCTGCCAGAGTGAGAAAATTGGTGAAGCTCAATGATCTGAATCGAACCTGCTAAAAGAGTAATTCTAGATATGTATTCTAGCCCAGAGAAGTATTTCACAGTTCATACAAGCTATTAGACTGGTAGAAGCATTTTGCACTGTTCATCAAAAAGTATTAGAGCCATAGTGTGCATACTGTGTATGCACTTTGCACTGTGTATCACAGCTTTTTCGTTGTCACCCAGTCTAACAAATTACCTAAATTTTACCGCAAGGTATTTTTGCCTTTACAAGGATGTAGCCTAGTTGAAATAAAGACAAAACAACAAAAAGTAAGCAATGATACTGTAGTGGAGTGACAACTAGATAGGCGACTACATAGGCCTATTGGAAAGTAGACCATGTGATACACTCTAAAGTGTTATCAAATGCTCCATTATCCGACTCCTGGCTTATCCAACAGACATCCTAAAGTACGTCCGAAAGCAGCTGTGGTACAACTTTAGCTCCTGTATCAAACAGTGAAACTCTCCACGCTATTGGGTGTACCCAAATATTTCTTTTTTTGCTCTTTTTACTGAGCAAAAGCAGGACCAGGTCATTGTCACTTGGTGTTGACTTGCAATTGGTGTGAATGTATTTGGTGCATCAAATTCATCTGCAAATTATTCGTTATTTTGTGACGTTCATTCACATCGATCTTGGTGTGTAAAGACGTTTTTTAAATTTTTATTTTTTTTTATTTGCACACACATAAAACTGCATAAAATCCAGATAATGAAAAAAATAAAAGATGTGACAGGAGAGGTCAAGAAGCCACAGGCTTATACAACGGACCTCCCCTCAACTTAAAGGCCTATTTCACTGCTGTGAATATGATGATTTATTAAAACTAAGTCACCCGTGTAGTAGAAATGTGCAATTATTTTTGAAATTGGAGCCCTATGACCAGAGAAAACTGAGAAAACGGCTGTAGATTCCCCATATCGCTGTTAAGGGGGAATCCTACAACAATCAGAATGCATTGCACGCGTCACTGACTCTGATGGTGCGTTCACAGTCAGTGTAACACCAAAGACAAAGTTAGCAGAGAGAAAGCAGCATTATATCTCTTTACTGAGGCTTATTTTCATTTACAAAACGTTTTTCCTCATCGAGTCTGGATAAATCGCACCCGTTTTCAAAGGATCATAAAACAAACCAGCGCACTGGAGTCAGTTATGTTCTGTGGATCAACTTACCGAGTGCTGAATGGTGCCTCTGGATGTAGCCGCAAGTTACAGGTAAAGTTAACACAGTCGCTGTTCGCTGTTGTTCTGTATTCAGAGTTGGCAAAGTCCGATATAATATTCCATCAGAAAACAAAGTCAGGTTCACCAAAGCACCGTGAAGTTTGTTGCAGCGCGGAGTTTTCTGTCTGTCCCCCTGACGATCATCACGTCTCTCTCGGCTGACGCTGTTACAGCTCCCGTGGTCGCCCTCTCCTCCACATTCTGTTTTGTCTGATTCCACAGCTCTATATTCGGCCTCATAAGTTGTAATAGTGGCGCCACATCTCCGCTCTGACATTAATGGCTAGTTGTTTTGTTGTGTTAGATTCAGTTTTTCTGGATGAATCATGGAGAAATTTAGCAGCTTAGCTTAGCTTAGCTGCGGCTGAAACGTTGCTCCGGTGGTCGCTTCCTCTTCCAGACTCTGTTGTGTCTGATTCAACAGGCGATATTCGGCCTCGTATCATGAAACTAGTTTTCTTCCAAATATACTGATATTTTAAAGTATTTAATAGTATGATATATTAGTGTCTGCTTTTCCCTATCGCTAGCGTAGCATGGGACGGGAGTGTTTTGGGAGACCCACATTTTACCGTCCTTGAAGGCACCACTACAGAAAATACGGAAACGTAGTTTGTAGTCTAAGGCCGAGCTCCAAAGTTCCCCGGGGGCTTTTTGCCGGAAAATGAACTGGGAGCTCTGGCTGCAGGCAACATGGAGGGAAGTTAAACGTTGTTCATTTGCATCTACTACCGACATTGTAATGATACAAAGCTGGTTGAAAATCGGCCCTTTACGGAGAAAAACAAACAATAATAAAAAAGGAAAAAAAAAAGAAAAACTAAGCTAACAATTTAGAAAAATGCAACAAAAAATAAATGACAACAAGAAGCACACAAACTGAGGAGAAATTGGACAACAATCCAATTAAAACAAAGAAATACATGAAAAACAATAGGGGAAAAAGAAGAGAGTAAATATATATATATATATATATATATATATATACGTATATATATATATATATATATATATGTATATACGTATATATATGTATAAATATATACATATATATACATACATATATAAATATATATAAAGTTCGAATAGGCTAGTTCGGGATCTTTCTCATGAAGAACATTTTCCCATGAGATATTTGCTATCTTAGACCTGAAATTGTCCATATTTTTCTTGGTATATACTCTGTAGTGATAATTAACAGATGGCTTATTTGTTTCATGATTTTTATAAGCCACACTAAAAATAGGTAAATAATCAGAGATATCAGAATATAGTATCCCGCTGGTGGAATCCCAATCAAATAAATTTGTAAAAATATTGCCAATAAGGGTTGCAGATGTATCAGAGATCCTAGTTGCCATATGAATTAAGGGATGAAAATAATTTGAATACATAGTGTTTAGAAATTCTGCAGTTTGTGGATGATTCTCTTCCTTGAACAGATTGATATTAAAATCACGAATGAGATAACAAACTTTACCCTCTCTTGATATAAGTTCGAGAACATCCAATAACTGTTGATTAAAAAGATCAATATCTAAATTGGGTGGTCGGTAAATACCTCCAACAATTGCATTTCTTCCCCCAGCATTTCTTCCCCCAGTTCCTTGTTTGAACAGTTCAAACAAGGAAATCCATTGTTCTCCAAGAGCAAAAGGTCTCTCTCTCTCTCTCTCTTTCTTTCTCTCTCTCTCTCTCTCTCTCTCTCTCTCTGGTTTCCAATTTTCATTTAGAGAGCAGCTTCTTTCTTTTGGAGGATGGATGGAGAGAAAAAGTCATTAAGTCATTTTTCCTCCTGAACTCTGTCAGCGAGGGTCCCAGACAGAGGAGGAGTCGATCCAGAGGTTTTCAGTGGGATGACAGACAGTCGGCCTTGGACAACTAAACTGATGTCAAGCCTGTCAGCAACCCTGACATGGAGGAATCAGTTTTCACCTCACACACTCCAAGATAATTACACATCACTAACAAAGTAGAGGGCTTTAAACATCTAGAAGTGATAAGAGTTTGTTAGACAAAGTGAGAGAATCAAGATAAAATTTGAAGGGCCTGGCAGATAAAGGGACACTTTGGAGAGATAAGCAAGAAATTGAAAGCCCCCCACCCTCTTTGCTCCCTCCCTCCCTCCCTCCCTCTCGTAACTCCTCCCTCCAAACGAGGCTCAGGCACATGCATGTGCGACATGCATGTGTCAACAGAGAAGGGCAAACTTAATACATTCAAAATCTTTTATATAAAACATAGCTCTGCTAGTTCAATCTAGTTGTTACTAAAACATTTGCCAGCAAAAATAATTTTTGCCAGTGTAGATTCACCGTTGCGTTTACAAACACAGATTGTGATACATTTGGAAATGTTCGTCGAACGAGGGTCACTTAACACTGGAGACAGAGCATCAGCAAACATGATAAATTCCAAACCTTTTATGCAAACACAGCTCTGCTAGCTCAGTCTAGTTGTTATGTCTCACATAGCTACCGCAAATTGCCTATACCCTAGCTTTAAGTACACTATATGGCCAAAAGTATGCGGACACCCTTTCTAATTACTGGATTTGGTAATTTCACCCACACCCATTGCTGACAGGTATATGAAATCAAGCACACAGCCATATGCAGACAAACATTGGCAGTAGAATGAGTCGTACTGAAGAGCTCAATTACTTCATTGTCATAGGATGCCACCTTTCAAGTCAGTTTATCAATTTTCTGCCCTGGTATAGTTGCCCCAGTCAACTGTAAGTGCTATTATAGAAGTGGAGACATGTAAGAGCCACAACAGCTCAGGCGCAAAGTGATAGGCCACACAAGCTCACAGGACGGGACTGCCGAGTGCTGAAGGGCGTAGCACGTACAAATCTTCTGTCCTTCGTTGCAACACTACTGACTTCCAGACTGCCTCTGGAAGCAACATCAGCACAAGAACTGTTTGTCGAGAGCTTCATGAAATGGTGATTATCTTCGGCAATCGGCCTGTGGCCTCATGCCTGCGACCGAATCACAGCCATGCTGATATACAGTACAACAGCACGACCTCGAGTGTGATATTGCTTAAATACAACAGTTGTATAAACAAAGCAATTCACAGAGTAATGGTTAATTTGACACAACAGATGATTTTTGTCTGTTATTTGTCTCCGCCAGCAAAAACAGTTCCCTCAGGATTCCACTACCAAGTGTTGCCAAGCAACAGGTAAACTGTTTCCCGACTGCAAGCTAGCTAGCTACTTTGAGGTTAGCACAGACGATTTCAGCTTACTTTCTTCCCAATCTTCCGCCTCGGCCAACCGTTCATAATTAAGGTCAAATGTATCCATATTTACGCTGTCACTACTAGGTGCGAATGAAGTTAGAGTTTTGTGTGGACGTGTACTGGGAATATCTGGAAAGCATTTGTTTGTTGCACAACACTGTATTGTCTGCTAGAAGTGCTACCAGCTGGTTAGCTAGCCAGCTACTCAGGTAACGTCAGATGACGTTGTCATGATCCGCTTTTTCTCCTCACAAGAAGCGCTCCAGGCAGTGTTTTCTCCACACAAAAAAACACTGTGTGAAGGCAGCCTAATCAAGGTTACATTAGAACACCTGTGAAGCGGAGTGATACATACAGTACAGCGTCCCAGTTACCTTGCGAGGCAGCTGGATTCGCGAGATCACAATCACGCGAGAATCCATCTTGCCAGGCTTCAAGTTATGCGTTTGTGGCCGAACCACAGTGGTGCGGACCAATCAGCGTCCTATGAGGGCAGCTGGGGGCGTGGTTTAGGTGTGACGACAGCGCGAAGCGACTGTTCATTCACAACAATGGCGGCTCCTAAAGAGGCTAGCGTAGATGCTGCTATAACATCAGTTATTTCTGAACTGGAGATATTTCTTCATTGAAAGAAGAGCAAAGAACGGCACTGAAGGCTTTTCTGGATGGAAAAGATGTTTTTGCACTGTGAACACAGCCTAATCAAGGTTACATTAGAACACCTGTGAAGCAGAGTGATACATACAGTAAAGCGTCCCAGTGTTGTTATACTGTATATCAGCACTTATGGAATGCCTCTTGTCCAATCAAAGTACTCTACTCATATATATATGTGTGTGTGTGTGTGTATATATATATATATATAAATATATTAAATGTGCAGCCTCTTTAGTGAACAAATTTTGAAAATCTCTCAGACTGAAAAAAGCCATCGGTCTTCCAAGGTGAAAGCCAAATGGAAGATGACAACTAAAACAGAGGAATGGCTAACAAGGCTTTGATGTGGTCTGACTGCTGAGAGTCTCCTCTCTGCTTGGGAAAGACAATAACCTGAAGCCTGGTTCCATCTCCATCGCTCTCCACCTCTATTTAATACAACAGCCACAATGTCACAGTGCCTCCCTCCTCCACAGCGGCACTGATTGATAGGGGATTTGTATTGGCACACATATTTAAAGTGACAGGGAGGGCATGCTGCAGTTCACAAACAGTAGAAGAAGAGATGTCATATCTTTGGTTGTTTCTTAAAATTGTGCTGTAGGTACAAAAATTCACTTTTACAGAGTTCAATCAAATGAACTGATCCTGAACTGATTCACTGCTGTCTGAAAGTCTATCCACCACAAGTCTAATTACCACCAGACCTGCAGGTTCACCTATTAGGAGAGACAGCTATAATCCTCCTGGATTCACACACACACACACACACACACACTCCTACACACACACACACACACACACCCACACAGTGTGTAAAATAAAATAAAACAGCAATCACCATTTACAATGCTCAGGGTCATTATCCTCCACTGCTCTCATCACCATCCAACCTGCCTGTGGAAACTTTGAAATTAGCAGCATAATGAAAATGGAAATAATATTGTGATGTGAACATGCAGGGAGTTTCCCAGTCAGCGTGTCTAAATATTGGATATGTGATGAAGTCCGGAGGCCTCGTCCTCCCTGGTGGAATTGAAGTGTAAATGCTCATTGAGCAGCTCTAAATACATGTAATCCAACAGAGCCTGGGGTGGCAGCATTAGGGAGGGAGATGAAACAGACCCAGAATGAAGAGCCAGATGAGGCTGCCTGCACTTCATGAAGCACTGACTGAACCAACACTATCTGTATAGCAATGCCTTAATAAACAATGAATGGTTGTCAGCTGTTTAAACCAAAATATTATTGAAGAAGCAATGTGTGTAGGCCTGGTTTACTGTAATATAGCAGAGCTGAACCATTGGGCATCTTTAAACATTAATTTTGCTTAGAAAGTTTTCCACAATAAAAGTTCAGTTAGTGCATATAGTGTTTTTATTTTTTATTTTTAAGAATATCAACATTGTATGAGTATGAGAAGACTTTTGCCTACATAGACAATATAGAAACATAATGGGAAGTGGAGATTTGGGAGTAATATATTGCAATTACTTATTTTATTTTTTATTTCTTTCTCTTGCTTTTGAGTTAAATATTGAGTGCACATTTAGCTTAGGATAGAGAATTACTACTTGTATAATACTGAAAGGTAAATAGTTGCAATGAATGCAACATAGTTTGAACAAAACTCTAATTAATCTATTCTATAAATAAAATACATTCACTTTCCGTTCTCATTGTTTCGGTGAGCGAGTAGAAACAGATAAAGTCATAATAGGTTGTTATACTTACAGAAGCCTTGAAAGACAAGGTGCAGCCAATTTCTAAGTTTATCTTGTTCGGACTAGTTACGAAGTCGTTATGACGAGATAAACTTAAAAATTGGAAACACATTTTTTTTTCTTCTGCCAGTAAGTCGTTCGAACGACTTAGCACTGGCATGGAGGAGACTTTCCAAGCAGATGCATGAAACAGCACAAATCCCTTTCATATACTGATAAAACACTATGCAAATCTAACTTATGAAGGATTTCTGAGGCCAGCTAATGAAGGCAGATATTTTGGCAACAAAAGAAAAGCATCTAATCCACCCATTATAGACTCATTCACTCCTCAAGACTGTAAAGAAAATACCCCTGGCATTAGTTGTGTAAAAACCCACTGTGCATATTGGGCATCATATCACAAGGTGATGGAAAGCATGTGAGTGCAGATACAAAGGACACTGAAAGTTCGACCAAAATCACTATTCCACCCCAGACAATCTGTTTCCATGGAAACTGCAAAAAAGCCATTATTCTACTGATCTGTGAGAGAGAACAGTGAAAAAGGAAAAGAGGAAGAGTGATAAAGAGAAAGACAGATGAAAACAGTGAATGAGACAGAGAAAGAGAGTCAAAGATAGTCAGAGAGAGAGAGAGAGAGAGAGAGGGCTACAAAGATCTACTGTTGCTGCCTCTCTCCTCTCCTCTCTCCCTGTAGTCAGATTGATTGAAGTTGTCCTCTCTCTCCTTGGGAATAAATGGCTCACAGAAACTGTCAAAACGATTCTTTCTATCATCTAATTTACATTTCTGTCCGAGTTCTCAGTGTGTAATACTGAATCTAATTTCCTTTGTGTCCTGCTACACCAGTTGAGACATAATAAGGAGCTATTTTGTTAATGCAAGATTTTAGATTTTGGTCAAACTTTCAGTGTCCTTTGTATCTGCACTCCAATGCTTTCCATCAGCTTGTGATATGATGCTCTATGCGCAGTGGGTTTTTGCTCTTACTAAGGGAAGCTGTGGATACAATTCATGCCAGGGGTATTTTCTTTAGAGTTTTGAGTCTTGAGGAGTGAATGAGTCTAGAATGGGCAGATTAGATGCTTTTGTTTTCCAGCCAACTTTTGAACAGTTCCTGTGGAAATTGATTTGGCACTGGGAGGAGATTGATTAATTGTTTTGACAGAGGGTTAAAATGTAACTTTTCTTCCCTTCATCACCTGAATGAACCCACATTATAGCGCAAACTGGAGCTGTGGGGAATACCAACTACTGTCTGTCTCTTCTTGTTCTTTTTCCTCCAAAAACTCATCCTCTCTGTCTACCTCTCCTCTCGTTTCTATTTATCAGATCTATTCCACATTTCCATCGCAATATTATTTACTCATAGAAACCATTTTCTCTCCAGATGCTAAGTTTTTGTCTGAGAAGTACACTTGTTCAAAATACATTTCCAACTATTCCTTTTTTTCTTCTTCCTGCATTATTGTTTTCTGCCCTGGGCGATAAGAAAAAAAGAAGAAAAAGATTGCTGCTCCTGCTCAGCACACTGGAGAAAGAACAATGCTAGTTTCCGTGACAAACATTGTGGTGAACTTGATTAGAATCTGAAAAGGCAAATGTTGCTGTTGTACCTGGCTCTTGACTGGAAGACGCTGAGGCTGTTATTCTTTTGGGATGAGATCAGCCTTCGATGCAGCAAACTAAATCCTCACACAGCTCAGATCTTTCATTTGAGAGAGTTCAACTAACAACAGAAAGATGAAGACTTAAAGTCTATTCTAATGAGCATAGTGTGTTGTTTGCTGGTTTGTGTTTCTGTTATCACAACAGAAATATGCAGAGTGGCTGATTCCCATTCAGGTGACAGAATGCTGAGCTAAAGCCTTATCTATCATGAGACTCTCTTGTTGTTTCTATAGTTTAGTGTCTTTACAGACCTCAGTTTGTACCTTAGGGTTAAAGGCAGGTTCAATAAGGAAGATAATTTAAAAATCAAAATTAACTAATAGACTATCTGGGAAATACCAGCTAGCAGATCCAGCCAAAAGAGCAGATATGTTGTTGAAACTGGTTCTTGGAAAGGGTATGGGCATGTTTACACTTCTTCCTCATGTACCTGCAATACCTGCCCGAAATCATCTGTGTTACCAAGGCAACAAGCTGCGAGTAAGTGTAGTGTAGCACATGGGAGGCTTTTATTTTGAAGTCCAGCTTCCATGTGTGAGATACACTGGGGAAAGATCTTAGCTAGTACATTGTCATGATGAACACATTGCAGGGAGAGAGACAAGGCGTAAACACCATCCCAATAAGTCAAAGTAACTCTATAAACAATCGTTTTCACCAGGAGATGCATTTTGCAGTTAGCCAATGCATAGACCCTATGGGAGGTGTAGCATGCATAGCATTCCATGGGTCTGACTTATCAGGCTAATCTATCTCTCTAAACCTAAAACCACTTCAAGAATTGTGCTTGTGACATTTCTTATTTATTGATAATATAAAAAATCTGACTTGTGTATCCAGGCTCTAATAACTCCTTATAACCATACAGACCCTTGGAGGACTTGACTGCATGTCTGAAGGATTCATCCTCTTCTGCTGGTTGGCATTCTCCACCTTCCCTCTCTCTACAATTCTTTTCTCCAAATGATATTTTGCCATTACAAAATCACATTATTCAAATGTCTTCATAAATATTTATGGTGAGGTGTGAAGAAGGGAGGAAGGGGGACGTGTGAGGGAGATGGAGGTTTTCTACTCCCACCTTCCTGGTCATGGAAATTGGAGTGCAGATTTTGGAGAATTTCCTTCATTGGCATTCACCCACATTAACCAACAAATTCTCTGCCAAAATTAGTTCCAGTCCCTTTTAAAGCTGCTATCACAAAATGAGTATGTGCATGTGAAGACAGAAAGATGCCTGGAGGTAGGTAGAAAACAATAAAGACTCTCTGTTCTGTGACATTTGCAATTAAGCAATGAGTCATGGGAGGTCATGCTTTACAGAAGCGTTGCTGGTCACAACAGAAGAGTGCTTTAACCTTCTCGACTGTTCTAAAATCCTAGTAGGCAGCTAAGTGACACAAGTTTGTATATGAGTTCTTACGTGATGTTAGTTCATCAGTTCTACTTGTCATGCATGTGTTTTTCAATAGTGGAAACGTGTCGTCTCTGATCCAAACAGAAACAGATTGCTTTTTGAAGCTAAGGGTTGGAAACAGACAAAACTGTTTTATAATCTCTGGTATCGGTGCCGTCTCTGATTTAGTGACTCTGAAAGGTCACAAGTGAAACATGCTGACATATTGATATTTAATATCTGAACTCAGGTATCACACTCAGCAATATTATGTGGTGAACTGAATCTCCAGGAACCAAACTGAACTGAATGTTTGTGTTTGTGCCAAAATGGTGGGCCAATTTTTCTTTCTTTTTTTTTTCATTTTCCCCAGGATGGGAATTTTAAAAGGTTGAAAGTGCTGTCAAGTGTGCTGACCTGACAATGTTGAATGCCAAGGCTTGGGATTTGTCCAACAGCCTGTGTTTAATAGGGAAATGAATGCTGAAATGCCCATTTTTGGGGGGGTTCAAGTTATTATTTTGCCAAGACTGCCAGCTACTGTATGATTTGCAATTTAATTTTTTTCTTACAATCTCTTATTTAAGCATTTGGCACTCTTTTACTAAAAGGGGAATGCTGCCCATGTTTAACAAATAACAAACTATGTCTTCATCTACCCCTCTGGTAAGTACTGTGATCACAGGCGAAAAGTTCAAAACGATTCCAGAGGAGTTGCCAGGCCCAGCTCAGGTCATATAGGCAGCTTATGTACCTCGGATGCTACTTTGGCACTCTCAGTTTTCTGTACAATGCAAAGTCAATGGGAGTTCAGCTCTCCACTCCACAATTCCACTGAAGGATTACTGAGCAGCCTGGGAGCTGAATTAAACTTTAGAATCTGAATCAAATTGACCGTGATTAATTGATCTTTATTTCATTATACTTTAATAGTTCTATTGCATCAAATCCTTATTAATCTCCCCATGCAGATATCCAGTCACAGCTGTCACCATGTTAATGAGTGGAGTGGGTGTGTGTGGCTGTGATCTAAGTGGATCACTGCTTACTTTCTACTCTTAGTTTCCACCATCCAAACACACACAGAGTTCCTACTGTTCATTGGCACTGGTTGTTTCCACATTTTCCTTGATGTTTGTTTCCAACAGAAATGCAGCATGAAATTACTCAGAGTGGAGCCACTGAATCAGTCCATTTGCCAGCATTACCCCCTGAAAGGCTTGGAGAGGAAATGCTGTACTTACTGAGATGACTACACTTATGTATGAAAACACACACTGGTTAGTACACTGATGGAGAGAGATGAATGTACTTGAATGTAGAAATACACATCTGTCGGGGCAGAAGAAACTACAATAATGACAAAGTCACAAGAGGTAGAAACCTGCAGGAGGTTTGACTGTTCTGTTTCAACATCACTAAATACTCATAAGCCTGCTGTCAGTCAAAATTGTCAGTGAGGATTTAGGTTCCTCCAGAGGCTGAGGATCTGAGTGGAGGTATCATGTTTCCTGATCACCTGTATGCACTTTAAAGACTATATAAACAGATATTTGTACAACACTTACTTGTATGTAATGACATGGAAAGCTTATTTCCCAAAACATTAATTTATCTTGATTCCCCATTTAAAACTACTCTTATGTCTCCCCTACAGCAAGTGTCTCATTTCACATTTTACTTAGTCTAACAAAGAGAACCATCAGTTTTAAGATGACTTCCACTTCACAGTCATGCAAGAGTCTTATAAAGTTACAGAGAACTGCTTTGACCACAAAGGTTTTTAAACACCCACCATCAGACTTCTGTTCAAATCTCAGAGGCGATGCAACTGGGAAGATCAATATTCCTCTAACAGCTTACTGCTTTGTGTGTGATCCACTTCTAGGCATGATGCCAGAGGGATATCAGAGCAATATAGCAAAATGGAAGACAGTGATCACAGCACAGTTAAGGGTAAAGGGTAAGGTACCACTGCAAAGTGGAGGATAAAACACGTCACCTGTACGTCTGTCCCAGCTTCTTCTCTCTCTCTCAGGTCCAGAGAGCTGTAACACATCTACCAGTCTAACCAGCCTCTCACCTGTGGGACTGAGTCAAATCCACAGTGCCAGACTGTCATTTTAAACCTCCATCATTGCCTGTGCCAGCCTTGTATCTTACCTTTGGGACATATTATTGCTCTTCCCTCCCTGGCTGTTCCCCTCCTGGCCTCTCCTGTTGTGACAAGCTGCTCCTTGTCCTTGGCCATGGCTAGAGGCTGTTAATGCCAGTTGGTTGGTTGAATGGTGGGACTCCCCTGTGGCAGTTGTGTGTGTGTGTGTGTGTGTATCTGTGTAGGTATTTAGCCTTGGTAGAATAATTATGGAATGAGAATGAGAACTGCAGACAGCAGTTGTCATTTGTCCCTCGGGTGCTGAGGTGCTCCTGCCTGCTGTGTCTTGATTTTGGACCAACAGAAAATATTGGCTCCGCAGTCAGCTGTTGCTAGCCTCTTGCTACCAACAATGAGTCCAAATAGGTTATGTCAAAATAACTCCTAAAACACAAGTCTGTGAAACTGATATGGTGACCAATCGATGTCTTAATTTCACAGCCCGGAAAGCAGCACCGCACCATTTTCACTCAGTGGTTAGTCTTCTACCTGGCTCCATGTTCAGTTGTTTACAGTCTGACCTGAACTGACCTGAAAACTAGATCACGCCACCAGCAACGCATTTTCACCCTACAGCAGTCTGTGCTGCGGCACAGAAAAATAGTTCAGTGATTTCCTGATTAGTGAAAGTGTGCGTAATGGCGGAACTGTGTCATGGAATCCGAGTTCATTTTAATTTATGCGCTTTGCAACTTTTCAGATAACTCTCAACTCCCTGTGGAGCCTACAGGAGATATTTTGAAATACCCCATCTGGACTTGTTAACAGCAAGAGGGTAGCAATGGGAGCTCGCCATCCAAGTAGCACAGGTATGTAAGAGACAAATAATACATAGGGCCAAAATTGATTAACTTAACCTCTTCCTGGGTGAAATCCACTCCTGACTCTGTGCCCAAGCCCACATTATCGTCAAAACAACAGACCCTGATACCAGTCAACCGGTGGCTCCTTGTGTGGTACACATACTGTGTCTATTGGCCTGTGTCTATTAACTAGTCTCTTGATTGCTCTCACTGCAGTGACACAGCTGCTATCAGACTGAGAGGAAAAAACACAGTACCACCACACAAGACACAACAAAAATAAACTTTTTGTTTCATGACAGGGAGAGCATCGTGAGATAGAGACATAAGAGAGCTGAGAACTTGGTTTCAAATCTGACAAGAAAGACATAATGTGACACTGTAGAATATGAATTACTGTAGAAATAGCTGAGGTTTATGAATCTGCAGCTGTCAGTGTAGTGACAGTAGATATAAATCAAACACCTTTATGGTTTAACATTTCACTCTTCGTTGCTAAAGCAATAACATTCAAACCCCTCAGGCTGCTGGGAGCTGTAACTGAATCAGGAACAACAGGGTGTTTGGTGGCTGTCAGTTTGTTTGTATTTCACATTAAGCTGTGTCTTCTCCTCCCACCTCCATCCCTCCATTGTTAATGTGGACTCGCTCTGCCTCCGTATCTTCCATAATCCTTCTCTTCAACCTCAGCTCTGATCAGGTGATGTTGTACTTGACTCATTTCCTGTGGGAATTGATGGCCACAGTTAATCAAACAGCCTGGCAGCTAATGGCTTTAGTGGCTCGGGGCGAGGCCAGAGTGAACTGACTGAGGTCAGATTCAGATTCAGACAGCAAATAGAAGTGAACATGGACGCCCCTCCTGGTGATAACAGCTGAAGGGAATCCTAACAGAGATAATGACCAACAAAGGTAATAAATACTAAGTGTTTTGAATTCAAAGGAGAAATTGATGTTATAAAGATGTTATAAAGCTGCTATGCTCAGTGGAACAGACACACTAGACTGTAGTGACACTTGGACATAATCCAATTCTCCTGGTGATAATGGCTGAAAGGTAATGCAAGTGCAGGCAGGAAACTCTAGCTAGCTGTCTTCAGCTGATTGGACTAACTCAGCAGCGCGCCTTTACAAGTGAACCAATCAACATACACACATTTTATGTTCTTTTTTTGCTCCGAACTATAAAGATCGACGCCCAAAGTCTTCAGGTTTTTTGAAGAACGCTGCTACGAAGTTGGCCCAGCAAGGTCCAGGTGTATTAAATGGACTAACAAACTTCACCTGTGTTTCAACTGGCATGAAGGTGAGTAGATAATTACAGAATTTTCATTTTTGGGTGAACTATTCCTTTAAAAATGAAGGAGTACAAGTAAAAGGAGAAGTACCTGAATGCTCATATTTTGTACTTAAAGATTTCATCCAAATCCAAGCTAATCATGAGAAGGCTTCTAATGTTTCTGTTTTTTAATGACAGAAGATTTTCTTTTCTTTTGTAAGACACAGTTCAGAACATGTACTTAATGTGATTTGAGATTATGTGATCATGAGTGTGTGTGTGTGTGCGTGTGTCTATGTGTGTACATGTCTGTGTGTGGGCTTGTAATTATCAGGATGAAAATGACAACATCGTTTTAAAATAGACTCAGTTACATCACACTAACAGCAGCTCCTTTGAAGATGATGAAAAAGTGTGAATGGTGACGTCTCTTCAAAAGAGAAGCCTATATTTGTTAAAGATGTCATCTCTGACTCCAAAGTGATGTCTGCTTTCTACTTATGTTCACAAAATCATCATCAGACTAATCATTTTATCCATCCCCAGCAATGTAATGAAGGCCATGCTCTCATAACAAGTGTGTGTTGATTGTTATTTGAATATATTGTTCATTTAAACTATGGTTGTCTCACATACTAGCAAACAGCAAACATTTTATTAAGAGCCTGTCCTCCCCCAAAAAGCAGCAGCTCGGGGATGGAGGAAGGGCGTATACGTTTGCCTTCTATGTCGGCGACCGGGGTTCGATTCCCAGCGTTTCCAAAGGACATACAACAGTGAGTCACATTTTAATTTTTCTTAATTTAACCATGACCAAACCATTTTCCTAACCTTAACCAAGTTGTTTTAGTTGCCTAACCATAACCATAACCCAAGTTGTTTTATTTGCCTAAACTTTACCATAACCTTAACCCTAACCTTAACCAAACTTGTTTTACTTGCCTAAATTTAACCAAAGTGGTTTTAATTGCCTAAATTTAACCATTAACCAACCTTTGGGATGTAATTAAATTTGAACATTTTCAAATTTGTCGAGGTCGTGTTCATTTCACGTATTTTTGTGAGATCACATTGGACGCTCCTGTGGGTCGTATTAGAGGGTAGGAACAAACGACCTATGTGGTTGTATGGGTTGGAGGACTTGTTTATTAAATACATGAAAGGTGATCCCATCTATCGCTACTGGACACACAGCAGTTTAGCTGCTGTTCTCCTTTGTTGTGTTGGACAAGCTGAGTGTGTTCAACTCATTGTGTTTGACATATTCAGAAGGTCATAGTGTGCAATAAGAATCAACCTGGAACATCACATTTTGTTTGGAAACTAAAATCCTTAATTGGTGTGAGCTGCACACGAGTTTGGATGCATCAATCTTAAGGTCAGGACTGATTGTGTGTGCGTGTGTATGCGTGCATGCGTGCGTGTGTGTGTGTCTCATTGTCCTATCCCTTCCTCCTCTATATCTGTGGAAGTGTTTCCTCTCTTTCTGCAGTTGTTGGTGGACAGAGGGAGTGGGAGCTTCAGTGGGTCCATCTGCCAACTGTTGCTGTGTCTGATTGGCTGTGAGTTCCCCTTTAAACTCTTGGCAGAGCTTGAATTCTACTATGTATTGACAGCAGATCCATCGGAGCTCAGCGCTTGCACTAGGGCTCATTAAAAAAGAGACTGACTTCTGTCACCATGGCAACAGAGATGCGAAGGGAAGTCGTCATCTGATGAAAGATGGATAGACAAATGAGAGGAGAGGAGACAGAACCTGGTGGGTCTAAAATGGAATAGGACAGATGAGATTAGAGTGTCTTGAGAGAATAACTACATATTACTCTACCTAATAATAGTGATAATCCTAATAAAATACTTTGTTGATTCCCATAGGAAAAGGGAAAGGTCAGAGTGCATGTTCAGTTACAGAGCAGCGTCCCTGGAGCTGGAAGGGAATCAGTGACCAACATACTGTAGGTCTTGAACCTGGATCCTCTGGTTAAACAACAGTCACCAAGTAATATCAATACAATGTGACATTAAGCAAACTGCTCTCAATCTTAACATCCCACCCCAACCAAGCACAACACACGCGCACACACACACACACACACACACACACACACACACACACACACACACAGTCTGATGATATCACTGTTCCCCAGTACACGTTCTGTCCCTTCCTCCTTGACAGCAGTTGGATGATCTTCCAAAAGCCTTCAGAATGGAGCTGGTAAGGTGCTACATTTCATTATGATGTCACAATAGACAGCTATGGAAGTGGCTTTGAGTTGGAAACCAGTCACTTCACCAACAGAGGAGAAGACTGACAGCCACAGGATGAACACTGTAAGTAGGAAAATAGTTGAGGAAAACATGTGAACCTTGTGGGACCATGTAGAACCCGGAGGTTCTCAGCCTCTAAGGACTTTGTATCAGAAATCAGAATCAGAATCAGAATCAGAAATACTTTATTGATCCCCGAGGGGAAATTGGGTAGCATTTAAATAGAGAATAGCAATGGTCCTAGCACTGAACCTTGTGGTATGCTGAAGTTACATCATGAGCATTCAGACATGATGTTGTGTGAAACACCATTTTCTATCGATAAGTTGGACCATGAAAGTGCAGGGTTGCGGATGCCAATGTGGTTCCATAGGTGATTTAGAAGTATATTGTAATTGACTGTATCGAATGCTGCGCTCACATCGAGTAAACAGAGATTAAAACAGAGAGTTGTAATCTAAGGTAAGGAGTATGTCTAATTTTACAAGTTTCACTCCTACATTTTCACTCAGACACTCACTGTCTACTAGGGACCTAAACATCCAGATTCCTCAGCAGTATGAGAGTCAAAAGTTGTATCCATGATGCGCTGTTAGCAATGCTCAAAAGCAGCTGGACAACAACATTTGGGTGCCGGATGAAAGAAAAAATTGGGGAGGAGGAGGTTCAAAGGAGGTTGACTCAAGATGTATAAGATGAGTGTATGATCAAGTGCAGGTAAAGGATGATGGGATTTGACTAAAAGAAAAGCAGAAAAAATATCAAGGATTGCCTACTATTTCTTACCACCACTGCCTGTGGCTATTTCAGACAGTTACTACTGGAATTATTCCATCCAATATCTTGTTTTGTCGAATTTCAGCACTGCCTACATTTTTTCACATTGACAGTGGGAATTTCAGACAATCACTGCCGGAAGAGTTTTGGTATTATCGCCGGATTAAATATTTTATAGCTTGAACTGAATGGAAGCACTGGGCTCTGCCAGCACCAGGGCATCATTTGCTAAAATTCCGAAATTCAGTGAACAAGCTGCTGGGCTATTTTACATTTTCACATTGTTCAGTTAAACAAAAACTATAATTAGCGTTTCCAAAATGATTGTTTAGGGTAATCTCTATTTTAACAATGCTAGTGTGAAACAGTATTCACAGTCCTGGCTCTAATCCACCAATAGGAGAGTAAATATATGGAAAGACAAAGAGTATGTGGTACAAAGAGTCACTGTATCAACACACCTCACACCCCTCACACATTTAGAGAAAACACACTCACAGAGACAGACACAGCAAATCTCATTTCCGTTCTACTGAATTGCAGGTAATGTGTGTTAGTGAGAGAGAGAGAGAGAGAGAGAGAGAGAGAGAGAGAGAGAGAGAGAGAGAGAGAATAACTAGCTCTCTGGAGCCGGCAGTAAATGCTATTTCTCTCCAAATAGTTTAAATGTGATCAAACAGTCCAAGTTGTAAATCCTTCCTGCGACCTACAGGTCTGCTCTCTCTATCATAGCTTCTCCGTGCTCTATCCTCTCCCTACCCCCTTTCTCTCTAACCAGTATGTACCAACTCCTGTCCTCTACCCAGTTCTTTTGTCATGTTGAACTTTCTGATTAACAGCAGATGATGATTTGTGTGCTATGCAGACAGAGTGGCTGGCAAGCCCCTGTCAAAACAGAGGCTCGCCCACTGGCTTTGTGATGGAATATCACAGGCTTATGTGTTGGCAGGTAGAGACCCTCCTTCAGCCATCCGTGTGCATTCTCCACGTAGTGTAGCCGCGTTGACAGCACTGTTCAGTGGAACAGGTGTGGAGGAGATCTGCACAGCGGCGTCATGGTCGACGCCCTGTCCATTCATCAGATTTGATCTGTTGCATGTGTCTGGGTCTTTCTTGGGCTCTGTATTATGCGGTACTGTGTGGTATTATGCAGTATTATGCAGTTGTATAGTGTGTGTGCAGTATTATACAGTATTATGCGATATTATGCAGTGTTATGCGGTGTTTAACTATCCAGCATGTAGCATCTAATCACAAACTTGTTTTATTTGTTTCACTGGTTGTTTTATTTTAGCAAAATGTCATTCTTGCTTGACACTTTCTTATTCAATCTGCCATCTTGTACTGTGAAAGAGGACCACAATGGAAATAAGCCCTCGGGCTTTTTTGTGTATTTTAATCCTCAACAATTTTAAAAATCTTATATGGGGACTGTTATCATGACTAGTCTATCATGTATGTTTTTCAATTTTTGTCAAATAAATCTATCTATCTAACTGAATGATGGTGGCAGGAAAATTACTTTCTTGATCTGCTAATTAACCATTTGAAAGCCAAATTCTTAGGGGTACTAGGTGGTTGCTAGGGCGCTTCTAGGTAGTTGCTAAGGTGTTTCAAGTTGGTTACTAGAGTGTTCTAGGTGGTTGCTAGGGTGTACTGGGTGGTGCTAGGGTGCTTCTAGGTGGTTGCTAGGGTGTACTAGGTGGTTGCTAGGCCAATTCTAGCTGTGTGTGTGTGTGTGTGTGTGTGTGTGTGGGTGGTTGAGTGTCTACCGATGTCTACCGTGGCCGACTATACACGTACTGGTACTGGCACATACTGTTACACGTACTGGTACTATATACTACATACCAATAGCTCTGTGTGTGTGTGTGTGTGTGTGTGTGTGTGTGTGTGTGTTTGTGTATGTGTGTGTGTGTGTGTGTGTGTGCGTGCGTGCGGGTGGATGTGTACCGATGTGTAGTGTGTGTGTGGCCGACTATCACTCAGGAGAGATACTGTGTGGTTGTTTGTGTGTGTGTGTGTGTGTGCGCATAGCTGCGGTGTGAATGTGTGTGTCTGGGTGGCTGGGGTGCTGCAAGCGAAGCACACTATTATTATCTTGCATACCTATTGACATGAGAATAGAAAGTGCATTTCTGTCTCTATTTCCATGAGATTGCAGTGCTACTGCAATCTCAAGGCTAGGCTAGTAGTAGCAGGTGGTTGCTAGTACCCACTAGCAACCACCTAGAAACACCCTAGTAACCACCTAGTACACTCTAGCAACCACCTAGAACACCCTAGCAACCAACTTGAAACACCTTAGCAACTACCTAGAAGCGACCTAGCAACCACCTAGAAACACCCTAACGACCACCTACTACACCCTAGCTACCACCTTGAAACATCCTAGCAACCACTTAGAAGCACCCTAGCAACCACCTAGTACACCCTAGCAACCACCTAGTACACCCTAGCAACCACCTAGTACACCCTAGCAACCAGCTAGAACTGTGTCTTAGCCGGTACTATACAGCATTTTCTCCAGGAAATGTATTTGTATGTATGTATTGTAATGTATTTAAATGTATATACATGTATTTTATATCAAGTTTTCCAGGGGCTGAGGTTCAACTCCATTAGGCTCACAGGGGATCAAGAACTGGTTTCAACCCCTAATAAACACTGTTACAAATGCTACACATTAACTGTAAAGAAGTTAAAGTTTAATTATTGGCAAGTTTCTGAACTAAACCTTTCACTTTTCCTCGTTTCCTCTGATGGACTGTACTGTATGCCAACCAGCAGCTTCCACACAGAGATAAGACTTAACAACCAGACTGAATTGATTGACCTCCAGCATAAAAACCCTGACAAGTACTTTATTTTTTGTCAAGAAAACTAAATGAAAGTGAAACGAAGTTCTGATGTAAAATCTTTTTGAAAAAACAACCATTGCTCTGTAGAACACCCGTCTGGAAGAAAATGCATTTACTGTTCAAGATTAACCTCTTTCAACTAGCCTCAGTACAATCTCTGTCTACAACAGACCATTCATTTCTTGGTTAATGGTAAAGTGGTTTGATCAATGCACTGTATTGAACCTATTGACAGTCTGTACGGTTGTCTGGCCCTGACTGTTAAGTGGGTCTATAAAGGTTGTTTTTACCCTCTGTTTAACACATGGTTTCTGGATTAGAAGGGCAGAGAGAGAGAGAGAGAGAGAGAGAAAGAGAGAGAGGAAGAGGGACAGAGAGAGGGTGAATGTTACCTACTCATGTAGTTCCTCAATCAGCCTTAGCATTGAATCAGCTCTTAGAGTAGAATGGAATTGTCCTGTTTGAAATATAAGACTGAATCATTATTTCTGAATTGCTATGTACTGCATGACTGCTGTCACAGAGAGAGTATCACTAAGAGTAGCACTGTTTAAATAGATGGGGAGTCTTTTGCAACTAAATACTATTAGAGATGAAAACTTCACTACAGACTAAGTTTTTTGTAGATTTTAAGGTGAGTCAATATACAGTATGAGAAAAGCATTTTTTACAAGTTTGGTGCAATAGGTCTACTCTCAAATTATAGCTCTGAGATACCACATTGTCCCTACCATTACCTGTATATAATATAATGTATATAATAGCACAATATGCTAATTTGCCCAAAGATGAGAAACCTAAGACATATATGATTAGTTGACCATACTATTAATTATATTATTGTGAGCTTTTCATGCTCATTAGCACTACAATGACATAGACTCACAACCCTTGCCGCCAAAGGCAGTTGATGAACACATTGAGCCAGTCAGCATGACACCGCTGTTGTGTTTCTCACAGTATGACTTTATAAGTGCTCGGCTTTAAAGCTGATGCATTTTAGAGATCTTTGGTGGTCTTAATGTCCAAGAATATCCTTTGCCACTGTTATCATGGGATCTGTTTGAACAGAGGAGTCAGTGAAAAAACTTCACAGTTAAATTGACCTTATTTTGTAAAAAAGGTAGCCTGTGATGTAATTCTCCGCTCACTCATTTGTAACTATCTACGGCAAGTATAGGGAGCACAAACTCCACACATAAAAGTCCAGGGCGGAGATTCCAAAACACAAGCTTTTTGCAGTGCGGGAACAGTGTTAACCACAGGATTTGAACTCACAATCTTTTGCATTGCAGACCTGTGCCAGACAGAACACTAGGCGTGGAGGAAGGTGGGCTGACTGCGGCAGCATCTCTCCGGAGGATGAGATGGACAAGTTGATCTTCAGCGGCAACTTCCCAGAAATCCCGGATAATAATTTGGCTCCATCTACGATTAAAGCGTATGTTGCAGCCATTTCATCCTGCCACGAAGGCTATGGAGAGAGATCGGTTTTCACGCATCCCTTGGTGAAGTGCTTTTTAAAGGGAGTCAGACTACAGAAACCCAGCCTAGCCCAAATCTCTCTCAAGATGCTATCCCTGAAAACAGCGCTCCTCCTAGCCTTGACATCGGCTAAGAGAGTGAGTGACTTATGCGCGCTGTCGGTCTCGCCGTCCTACCTTTCTATTAGAGAGGACGGGAGCGCAGCGACTTTACAGCCAAATCCCTCATTCACACCTAAAGTCCTAACAAACTCCTTTCGGTCAAGAATTATTTCCCTCTAGGGGTTCTTCCCCCCGCCTCACAGAAATGAGGCAGAGGAAGCGTCTCACCGACTCTGCCCAGTGCGCGCTTTGTCTCAGTATGTTTAGCGCACAGCAAACATCAAGCAGACACAGCAGCTGTTCGTTCATTACAGAGGACATTCACAAGGCTCGGCTCTGTCAAAACAGCGTCTGGGATGACGGTGGCAGACATCTGCACAGCGGCATCTTTGGCTTCTCTGTGCCCTTTCATCCATTTCTATCTGCACGATGTGTCTGAGTCCTCCCTGACTCATTCAGTTTTAAACGTGCTAGACGGCATTGGCAGATCTTACGCACATGCCAAACGGTGCGCCTCCGATCTCATCATCACAGATTAGTGGGCTGCATGGGGGATCATTACGATACGTAATCAGTGTCCCACCCTTCTGCAGCGGCAGTGCTGTGTGGAGGGAGTGTAATATCACTCGGCCATTTTTCCACACAGGGCTGACATGGTGTTAACCATGGCACAGCCGGTGCCTCCCTGCCTTCTTACGCGTCGCATTTATGGAGTTGTGAGCTGGTGTATGTTATCTGCTTGTGGACCTTGGTGTCACAGTGGACATTGACTACATCAGCTTTGCCCTTAACGAAGCCTATACAAAATAGAACGTTAGTTATGTATCGTAACTCCAGATTCTATGAGTATCGGCGTAGCCCTCTAAGACTTAGGCCCCCTGCTCCACCGGCATTAGCCGAAGAAAATACTGGCTTTTGGGAGCAGAGCTCAGGTCCTGACAGTGTTATATACTATAGATGACGACCGGAGAGAGGCAGCTATACAGTGTACAGTGGCGGGCAGCCAGAGCAAAGCTGGGGATTTCCCGCAAATTTCAAAATTCACCCGTGGTTCTGGTCGCTTGGTTTAGGAGGACAATGCTGTGGGATCACAGACATTTTTTGCTATAAACAGAGGTGGCGACTTCAGAATCGGGGGTAGGTACCAGTGTATGAAAGATTTATCTCACTTCAGCTGACGTGTCCTGAAAATTATTTTTTTTACAAATTTTTGAAGTTTTGATTTTAATTTCTATGGAGATTTGGTTATTATATAATAAGCCACGCCCACTTTCATCAGTCATGACCATATCTTATAAGTTAAATTGGACATGATCCTAGAGCATGTCAACAAAATTTCATCAAAATCTATGTGGCCAATTATGAGATATAAACTTTTTGCATTTGTAGCAACCATTAGCGTTAGAACTCCAAATGCTTTTGTGGACATGCTCAAGCAACACTCCTCAACATGTGTTTCAAATTAGATGAATGGTCAATGAGTTCTGGCCAGATTTGTGTTAGGGCGTGTTAAAAGCTGCATTAAACCCTAACAGCCACCTAGCTCTTCAGAAAAACAACAAAAAAAACACTTAATACATGCAAGAAAAAAAGTTTAAATGTCACCCAATGCATTTTGTCCTCAAAAGCAGAAACTAAATGTCATTGTCAAACTGTGTGTGTGTTTGTGTGTGTGTGTGTGTCTACGTGTGTGTGTGAGAGAGAGAGACACAGAGAGAGAGAGGAGCAAATTGAATCCACCTTTAGAAGATTTCCTGCCTTTTAAAGATCTTCCCCCTCTTCTTTGTCTAAGCCTCTTTGGGAGCTATTTGACTGCTTCCTCCTCTCTCTGCAGCTTCTGATTTCAGTCATGTCAGTCTTCCTCTGCAGCCACAGCAGCCTGTCCTCTGATTTCCATCTCCAAATGCAGTTAGAGGAGATGTTCAGTCAAGTCACTGGGAGCTGTCAATCATTTCCTCTTTCCTCGCGGTCTTGAACTCTAGCAGAGAGGCAGAGCTGTGCTCCCAGCATCCTGTTTCAAGTACTGGGTTTATTATTCACTCCAGGAATCAATCAAGACTAAATGGTTCAGCTGGAGGTCTGAATGTAACCTAACATGATGGGAATGTTGAGGTAAAACCTCAGAGTGGAACAAACATTTGGAAATAATGGTTGATAATGGTTGTACTGTAGATTGTAATGGTAATAAAACTGGTCAAATAACGGAGCCCATTGGCTCAGTCAGGAGTCTCTAAAAGCCTCCTCTTCAGAGCCTTTGAGACCTTCAATGTTATAGAGTTGAGGCAAAAAGACATGAGCGTGAGTCTTTCCAGGTTCTGGAAGCAAAAATCCCATTAATTTTTCATATACACATTGTCACGTGGCACGCCATTGACCGCAATGACCCATTAGCTCAAATGAATAGCAGCTGCGTCAAAGAAAAATAGCATACATAGAAAAAAAGGATAGGGTACAAGGATGTGTACATATGGGTGTTAGGGAGTGAATAAACTACTAATCACAGGGAGAATTACGCCATCGATGTCCCCCAATTACAGAGCTCAGAGAGCACAGTAACTTGTCGCTCTATTGTCAGGTGGGAGAGACAAAGTATATCTAGAGCTAGTCATACAAGATAGATCTAATGTTACAACCATCGACTGTAAAGGGTTACAACGTTAAGACAAGAAAAACATGGGCCAGTGTTTTGTACCCGGTTGCAACTATTGGTCAGGAGCGCACAACTGCACTTCATTCTACTGTTTTCCATCGTCTCAGTCGCTGATGGAGCGGTGGATCCAACTCAATAGAAAAGTTTAATCAACGACTTATCACAGCAACTCTGCAACAAACAACTGACTAATCAATCATAGGTGGATGACCTGTGCGTGTGTGTGTGTGTGTGTGTCTCAGATTTAATTTTCTTTCTCTCTGCTCTGTATCACCAAAGCCCATTTTTCTCTTGTCTTTGTTTCCCATGGTTGAGTGTGACCTTCTGGTGTCCAACCAAAGGCAGCCAACATTTAGAGCCAGCAGATGGTTCACAGTGAGACTGTTGTCCTTCTACTGTGCATAAAGGTCTGTTTCAACCTACACACACACACAGTACACTTGTTTATTTGAGTCATTTTTTTTTTTTTAAAGATTTATTTTTGGCATTTTATGCTTTATTTGAGAGATATATAGTGAGAGAGAGAGCGAGGGGAGGACATGCAGCAAAGGACCACGGGTTGGATTTGAACCCGGGTCGCTGCGGGAAGGCCTGAGCCAAATGGTACGCGCCCTACTCGGTGAGTCACCAGGGTGCCCCTTATTTGAGTCATTTAACTTGGTATGATGGTATCTGATGAGCTTTGTACTGAATTCCAAATTTTGCCTGTTCTGTTCAAAAACAAAAACCCTTTATATTTGTTAAAAAACAGACTTTACCATTGAAAAAGCCGATTTGGTTTGCCTCAATTACCAGAACAAGAATGTAACATAGGTTTCATCTTATCTAATCCCCCCCATATACAAAGACAAAACGGAACATCAATTACATCCTAATGTTGGGAACAACATTAGGTTTGGGCTCCAAATTGGTCCACTGCTCCTCTTGTATGAGCATGTGCAGAGAGAGCAGCCTGTGAATAAATCTAATAAGCTGAAGATACGTAGAAGAGCTGCATCACTGGGCCTCACAGCAAACCAGTGAAGCTTGGTGGAGAGGAGACACAAGGCAAGATGGCCACAAACACTGGAGCCAATGCACAGTACAAACAACACACACAGAAGTTCAGGTGTGTATTTACATGTGCAAGCTTGTGTACAGACAAACATGCACCAAGCCAGGTGCAAATACATGACCACACACACACACACACACACACACACACACATAAACATCTGTATTAACCTGGTATTAATCCAGATAGAAATTATGAGCCCATGACTTCATCCAGCATCTGTCGGGACCGGAGAAGCTTTGCCATTTCTCACCCTCTCTTTACCATCTCACTCTCTGTCATTTTCTCTCTGTGTCTCTTTATTTCTCTGTTTCAAAAGGACAGAAATGTCATTAGCTGCCATGTCACTGTTTTGGGAATAACTGTTTAGTTTTGCAATGTTATAATGTAGTATATTGCATGTTATACTGAAGTTCCACCCAACAGTGTCAGAGCATTTTATATTTGCTGAGGAGAGTCAGATGGTTCAACTCTGGTTTTAAAACAGAAAAACAATACAGATCGTTCCCCTGCAGTTTCAGTAAAATTATTCTCTTGTCCACAGTACAAACACAGACAGCATGTGAGTGTTATCTTGGCAGTCAGTGCTGTCCTGTTCCCATCATGACCTTATCATCACAACAACAGACCCAGTCCACATGTATGGCATGGAACCCAGAGTGTGCTGTATGTGTGTGTGTGTGTGTGTGTGTGTGTGCGTGTGTGTGTCTGTGCTCTGTAGGAGTCCAATTAAGGTTTTATTCAGTGCAGAGTACTACTCAGTACAACTCAACACATGAGCGCATAAACAATCAGCAGCACAACCTCACTGACAGGAGAGAGGCAAGAGTATACAATGAAACACAGGCAGCTCTATATGTTCTGCTGGAAAAAGACTCTGTAAAGGCTTTTAAAACTGACCTTGGTTAGCCTTTAGTTTTTCTCTGTTTCAGTACTTTCTTTTTTATTAAACTAGGCATGATGAGCTAAACATAGGCGCTCTAGATCTAGTGAGTTCAGCCAGATACTGACAGGAAACTGGACCCTGACTGTCATGAAGTGAAGTGGAATCAATTTTAATCCACTAAAATAGTTAGTTACTATGAATGGTAAATTCTACCTGCAGTGAATTTTAATCCAAATTCAATGTTGAGTTCAAACAGACTAATAATAATAATAATGATAAATAATATAAATCAGTGGTCAACTGAACAGAATTGAACTCTCTCTCTCTCTCTTTCTGTGAGTGTGTGTATATAGTGTGTGTACAGCTGTGTGTGTGCAGTCATACGTCTGTATGTGTTCACACAAGACTGAGTGCATATATGCTCCAACATACATGTCAGTGTGTGTGTGGGTGTGAATGTTGTGTGTGTATGTGAGCCTCTATGTTCACCTCCATGTGTCTCTGCTGAGCTCCAACCTGATTCAGTCTCTTGTAGAAATGAAGGCAGAGCTGCTGCTCAGGGAGCAGAACACAGACGCTGGTGGAGACCTCAGGGAGGCTGGAGGGCTGCAGGGAGCAGACCAGAGGATGGGCTCAACAACCTGGACCAGGGCCTTCTGCTCCAAACAAGACTGACAGACTGAAGGTAGAGAAGACCCGGGATTTCAAATGGCTGTTTGGAGCTTCTGCTACCAAATTTACACAGCCTTGTCTCTCAGTGTTTTAAAAGAGAGAGAGAGGTAACAATACACTCTTAAGTGAACACATGACTGAACACTACTATTTTTCCAGGTAATTCCACTTCTGCTGGAGCTCCACTGATAACAGACCATGTCTCATTAGAGTAAACAATGATTAAACAGCAGCCGTCTAAGTCAATGCTGCACTTTATAACAGTAAACACTCCACTGACATTCAGACAAGGTGGCAGCTAGGTTATAATGACGAAAAATCAGAGATACTTACATCATCAGGTGTTTGGACTATTTATAGCAACAAATGGTTATACAGTTGTACATGGCAGAAAAGGCTCTGCTCTTGAGGATGCTCCACAATGAATCCAAGCAGCTTGTGAAACCCCCCGAGGCATAGTAGACATACATCATTCAATAATATGAAAACCAGCATAAAACCAGACATAATTCAGAAATAGCTTGCACAAGTGTACAGATAATAACAGGAGGAGATCGGGGTGGTGGAGGGAGTTTTTTGCATGGACTTGGGTCAACAGCAGCAGAATGATCAGCAGTGTGAGCTGGCAGATTATAAAGACCGCCTCATTGACTTGTTTGACTGTGATTGGTGATGAGACAGCTGATAGCCTATCAGCTGATAGCATGCACAACGTCAGTATTCTGCCTGAACTAACGCAAATCTCCATTTCAATACAACTGTAACCACAAATAATGTTAAATTAATTTATATCTAAATTCCCATGCCTCAAAGACGGTTAAAAGCGCATTGTTCTAGCACAATCATGAACAAACTTTTAAAAGTTTCAAAAACGCTAAAACGTAAAGAGTATTGTTATCATGGCAGCTCTTTTGAGTTTAAAGCCCCTAAGTGTAAGATTTGAAAATTGTTGACTTGTTGATGACAAGTTGTCATCGATGAAGCGGAACCAGAAAATGTATATGGTGACACTGACATCTTTGTCTTTATTTTTCCCCGCTTCACTAAACAGCGCTGGGACCAACCAGGCCCTCACTGCCAGAGACAGACACTGTTTTCTGTGAGGCAGTTCGGCAAATAGTCCGTAGGGAGGACTGACCCGTTTGCAGTGACTTTTCTCCATATGTTGTCTGATCTTATTACATTACTCTGTGGGTTGAAGGATGGGATGTTTTCTCTTGTATTTGTTGTATTTTGTTGTTGATCACATACTCGCAATCTTGACTTGAAGTTACTTCTCTACTTTATATAGAGAGGAATAGAAAGTTCCAAAACTTGAGACAGATCGGTCATAAATAGGTAATGAACCGGGTTTAATTACTGCATTTACAAATGCATTTGTTAGTTACTTAGTTAACATGAAGACATTTATTCACGCCTTAGTTAAGCCTTTGTTCACCATTAATTAAAGCATTGACTCATGTTAGTTAATACAACCTTATTATAAAGTGTTAATGATTCTGGGCTCTGTGAAAAATGACTTGGATCTCAATACAGACTGTGGACTCAAGGGAGGAGTAGGGAGAGGAGGAGAGGAGGCAGAGGAGAGAGCAGGAGAGGAAGAGAGGAAGGCAAATTAAAATTAAAATCAGAGCTGGATGATTTCTTATCCAAGGTGAGATTGACAACCTTTTCTTTTAAATACTTATTTGAAGTGCACTTCCTGTGGTGATGTAAGAGTCTTGAGGAGAAAAGGGAAAAGTGATCCTCAGACTTCAGTATGAAGTCAAGAGCCATACAGCTCAAGCTCAGCAGTCGTCTTCTGAGACAGAGAAAACCCTGCATCCAGCTGGGATGACGCCCATCCACAAGCTGCTGAAGAGGCACAGTTTCACTCTACTGTATAGTCTAATGGGATTATCAATTCAGCTGCTTTGAATAAGAATCATTATCTGAGTTTAGAGTAGATACTTCAACAAAAGCAACAAAGGTTGAGTATCAGACTGCTCAGACAGAGGTTATTAGTCTGAAGGCAGAAATACGCAACTGATGAACCGAACAGTCACACACTACAAATGATATTATGATAGAAATGTGTTTCCATGCTTAGAGATACAATAGGTGTATATGAATAGAAGTGAATAAATGCAGTGTATGAATAGTACCTTTTTACTGTCTGTTTTGGCCTAAACTGGAAGGCTCTAATTCTAGTCAGATAGTCTAGGCTCTAGTCAGACACTGTACTGTTGCCTCCATGGACCACCTTTTGTGGTCACACGCACACACGCACACACACACACACACACACACACACACACACACTGAGTTGTCTGTTTTATAGAGTGCTGTGTGCAGACTGAGGTCAGTGAGAGGTAGTTAGCAACACTCGGCTCTACCAGTTACACTGTATTGTTTCCTTAATGTCTCCTGTGTAGAAGTCTATTCCAATGCCATATATTCAATTATCACCACAGACATTACAACTGACAATGTGTGAGATTCTTCCTACAGTAAATCAATGATCAGCCCAGAGTGAGGCTATCAACCTGTGACTCCATTTAACACAGTGCAGTTTCCTCCAGACAGACTTGGTAAAGATGAACCAAACAGACTGGAGGCAAGAATCAACAGCAGCTGCCCATTCCAATGTGTTTTCTCATATGGATGAGCTTTGGCTATTATTTACTCTGTTACAGTGTGGACTACATGACATGCACTGAGAGGAAGCATTACAAGAGGTTGCAGTAAAGACTTGACAAGCATCTCAAAGGTATTTACCAGGAGTACTGTATGTTTCAGAGTATGGATTATTTAGTGGGCTTGCTGCAAGCAAGAAATAGCCATTATTTATTCCACTTCTTTTTCTTATTATTCCGCACACACACACACCCTAGCAACCACCCAGAAGCGCCCTAGCAACCACCTAGCAACCAACTAAAACATCCTAGCAACCACCTAGTACACCATAGCAACCACCTAGAAGCGCCCTAGCAACCACCTACTTCACCCTAGCAACCACCTAGTACACCCTAGCAACCACCTAGAACACCCTAGGAACCACCTAGAAACACCCTTACAACCACCTATAACAACTATATAAAACAGTTATTCTAACCCTAAGTAAGATTTAAGGAATCTATGAGGAAGGTGGCAATAATTTTGGTAGATATTATTACGTGTATTATTATTTTAATGAAGCTTATCACCCACTGGATATGGACATTTTTTTTTTAATTCCATTTTAATATCCATTTTACTTGTAAGTTTACGCAGCAATTTTGGTTCATGTTCTTACCAAAGGCACCCTGAACAAGTAATCTAAGCAAGTCTCTCTCTTCAGTAAGCATACCATCATGCTAGCCTAAATTCACTCTTCTGTAAAGGTTAACTGAAGTTTGTTTTCGGCTTATCATTGCAGATGATTTATAGCCACATGAAAGTCAGGGCTTTGAGTCTTTCATGCAGTGAGAGCAGCAGTATACTGGTGAGTCACCACGCCTTCACTGTAAAGAGGGAATACTCTGGAAGAAATGCAAATCCAGTCTATGAAACTAGCAGCCGTTTGGTCTCTACTTTCACTCTGTTCTGTCATTCTGTCTCTACCTCCTCATTCTCCCTTTACATCTCCTGCTCCCTCCACTCCTCTCTCTCTTTCCTTCTTTCCTCTTCTCTTACCTCCTTCCTGTAAGCTGATTGGCCATAATGTCCAGCGAGACATGAGCTTTATGTAAGTGACTGTAGTCCATTACTGAGCCAATCTGACGGCAGTGTTGAAGGTGGAAGCCTTTTATTTTGCTGCTACAGGAGCGGAACACTGTGAAGTGTTTGACCACATTAGACTGTGAAAAAGCCACAGTGGCCAGACTGACATTAAAACATTTCAAACAGGATTCCTCTACATCAGCTGGTATGACCTGAACACAGCAGGTGAGAGGAGGAATGACAGGAATGGAGAGAGAGAGAGAGAGAGAGAGAGAGAGAGAGAGGAGAAAGCTGAGTGCTACAAGCATCTGAAATTAACTCTGACTGCCCTTTCACTCAAGAGAGATTGAAGAGACTTTTCCTTCTGTTGCTTGTTGTTGAGTTCTTGAGTTCATGTTTGATCATACACATGGCATATTAGTTTATGGAAGTCCAACTGATGGCTGATGGTGTGAGTTAACACCATTTGTGCATAGTGGAGCTGAGGTACAGTTTAAGTAACCTCACATTTTATTTATTTATTCATTTATTTATTTTACACAATAAAACAAAGCAGCAAAAACACAACAACAAAAGAGAAGAAGCAAATTGTGCAGGTGAGATTTAGAAAACCCCTAGAGGCTTATAGAAGGAATCTCACATCAATACGCATTATAAGCAAATACAAAATCATGTAATCCAACAAAAATAAGCAAAATAGCAACCATAAGATCAAAAAGCAGACATAAAGTAGGCAGGATAAAACAAGCAAAGACATAAAATAATAAAAATAATGTAATGAGGGTGTGGGTGCTTTGGCGTATGTGTGAGTGTGTGTGTATACGTGAGCGTGTGCGCGTGCATGCGTGTGTGACTGCATGCGTACTGATGCACACTTGTGTTCAGACAACTCCTTACAAAAGAGAGAGAGAGAGAGAGAGAGAAAGATAGTCAAAGATAGATAGTCAGATATGATCAGATCGGATAGTTAAGTTTGGTTCATTAGACAGGTCCTAAGCCTATATTTGAAATTCTTGAGAGAAGTAGACTGAAATGCAATTTGAATATAACTGTTCCAAAGCTGAGCCCCCCTATATCTACATCTATAACATGTTTTTTGTTTTCTTGTTTCAAGGCTTGGCAGTAGAGGTCTGAGCCTCCTGCTCACCCCTACACTAAACTGACCTGACTGACTAACACTGACTGCTCCCCTAAACCTAACCCTAAAAGTTTTGTCCCGCTCCCATCCGCATTCTAAAAGTTTCATCCCACTCCCACTAATAGATATTAAACAGATGAATAGTGTAGGTCTGTTAATTGTCTATTCATTAATTTTACAATCTACTTCAGAGGAAAGGGGAATAGGAACAATGGATTCAGTTTCAAAGTATGACTAGGCCTTTTGAAGAGGGAACTCTTTTGCGTGGTGCTGAACCGAAGTGTGGTTAAATGGCATTTTCCCCGGCTGTGGTGCTGAAACCTTTAAGAAGGATTCAACATCATGCAGCTGATTCCTGGACCACCTGTTCCCGCACTGTGGGAAACACTGTACTGTCAGATTTGAGGACAGTCGTCTGCCAACAATCTCCTTTAAAAACAAGTTTGCAAAGTTCAAGAAAAAAAAAAAATTGAATGTAGAATGTGGATACCAAATAATGACCCAAGGACTGGCTATAGAGAAAATGAATTAATTTGTCTATTTTCAAAGATGTTTTGGCAGATATGGAGAATGATTTCTGTCCAGATCATTCATACTGACTGTCTCACCTCATCATCAATATTCATAATGTATGGACTACTTGCCGCTCCACGGACTCTCTCTGTGATACTACTTGTGATGAATCCACAAGAGAGACCTCCTGCTGCAGTGCATACTATACTCTATATCATTTGCAAAGTCAGTAAATTATTCAATGGGCTTTAATAATGCAAGGATAATGTATCTATCCCTCTATGATCTATCCTAGGGATTTTTCAACATCCCATTTACTTTTCTCTATTATTTTCAATTCCTTTTGATAATCTTTGAGATTTGGGAAGGGTTTAAAAGACTAATGAGTCTTCTAAATAAGTCAGCGGATGATATTGAAGGACGGAGATTGGTTGTCTTAAGTGTTAACTGTAAGAGCTCAGTGCTCTGAAGGATCTTTTTTAGAAACTCGTCATGATGAAATGACTCCACTTTAGGGCATCAGCAGGCTTTTAATCCATTGTTTTATTCTGACAGTGACAGTCTGAAGGAGACTCATCTCCATCTAGCCACTGGAGAAAGATTCTGTAATCAGTTAATTCATGACAGTGATGGTGGGCCAACTCTTCCTGAGGGCTGATGGTTGTTGGTGAAAGAGTGCTACTGTACTTCTTAGTCTCTGAACCTCTGGTTGATTTCTACACTATCGGATACATCCCTTACTGTTGAAACTTTAATGAGAAACAGTTGAGCCCAAAACTCCCACCGGCCTGGCAAGAGTCTGGCATCATTTGAGGTTCAGTAACCCCTCTGTGTACTGAGATCTAGACTGTTACAGACACAGGGACAATGTATTTCACTTGAATATTTGTACAAAGTAACATTACCACCATCTCTTTGAACTAGTTTAAGTTCAGCTCCTGCCTCATGCTCTGGGAAACTAGTAGCTTTGAGCACTTCATAGACTTCACCTAAGTAGTTGGTAAGAGTAAACACCGACGTGTCAAAACACTGAATATTTATTCTGACACTGACACTCAGTTAATGGTGCTGTCATCCACAAAACATTTCAAAATGGCCCTCATAGCATTTTCAACACCACACTGCAATTATACATTCAAACCACAGCAGCAACATAAAATATCTGCGTTCATCCTGTCAGAGTCAAGGTGAGCAGGGCCATTCACACAGCTGTTACATCCACTTCTTTCTAGCAGGCTATGAGCAGCTTTTCATTTATTCAGGTCAGAGATGGTCAGTGTCAGACCAAAGCATGCATTGACTAATGGGTGCACCACTAGTGACGAGAAATGGGCAGATAGAGATAGAGGTATGCAAAGAAGGATGACATAATGGAAGAAAGAAGAAGGAAGGTATGCAGAAAGTAAGAAAGGATGCAAAGTACAAGGAGGAAGGAAAGGAAACTTCCTCCTCAAAAAACTCCTTTATATCCTTGGAGAAAAACGTGAGTGTGCCACACTAGCTGCTGTTTATATAACATGCTGTGAAAACCTGAGACAGGAGAACTGACCTAAATATTTTCCATTTTTTCCTTTGTGTGTGATTGAATAATTGCAACTTTCTATTGTTCAATTATCTTTGTTATTTGCTACTTTTTCTTGATTATCACTGTTTTGCTTTGGCAACAGATACTGTTGTATTTAATGCCAATAAAGCTCATTTGAATTGAATTGAAAGGAATCAGGAATGGATGAATGGGAAGAATGAAAAGAGGGAGGATGGAGCAAAGTGACAAACTTTGACAGATTGAAACTTATCATCATTAGTCGGAGAGTCAGAGAGACAAATAGCCAAAAACTGGTCGACCCTCAGAGATTCTCCCTCCAGTGAAGCTGATCACAGCTACACACAAGCCTCAGAGACTAAGACTGAGACCCAATGCCAGTAGAGACTGTAACTCTAGATTAAAAATGAACAGCTCACTTTTTTACAGAGGCACAGTAATGACCATTGCACCCAGGACCATTTGGGTAATATAACCATTAAATGTATAAATAAGATATAAATAATGCTGACTTCTACTTAATATGCATGACCCAGTACTAATCTGTTTTTTAATGCTCTGCTAACTCGGCCTTGTGGTCTTGCCAGAGGATAAATGGTCCAGTTTTATTGAAAAGAGTCAGGATCTACAGAGAGATTCCCCACTCAGTGGCCACCAGGCAGCAACAGTGTCAACCTCCTGTCTACCACCTTTAGTTGTAGCTTCATTAGTCATCATAATGAGTTGTTACTATTAACAAAACATCACACACGTGGGGTAAAAAAAGTTGTGCAGTTTTAAAAGTCTGATCTCTTAAAGTGACAATGCCTCAACTGTTGCTACTCTCCTCATTTCCTCATACGGTTCAGTCTGCTGTGTGTTATAGCAGGTCCAACCTCAGGTTCAGATTATATTCTCTCTGTCTTAAAGCTGCATTTTCAACAAAGTTTTCTACTCCAGACACAAAACTAGAAGATTCATCTCAGTGCAGCAGCCATTCCTGCTACATAGCTGAACTCCCTTCAAACTGTCACCAGCCTGCATCAGAGGACAGCAGGAGTCCAAGTGTCAGCTGCTTTAACACTGATATATTCCACTGTACTACAGTACACTGATATATTCCACAGTAATACAGGAACTTATCAAATATATTTCTCTCTCCTTCTCTCCTATTGTGCAGTTCAATCAATCATGATTACACCACTTTTGATTTCCTCCAAATCCTGCTGATTGAATTCAAAGTCCCAATCAAACAGCTTGGAATGACAAAATGAAAGAGTTTTCCTCCCTGTATGAGGAACAGAGAGAAGGAGATGGAAATCAAATCAAAGAGCCATCAAGATGGAAGTCTTGTTGGAAAGATGAATAGGCAGCAAACAGAGTTATCAACAAGCTCCCATTCAACCAAAGCTGACACACACACACACAATTCTGACCTCTGGTTGAATGGGAGCTTGTTAATGCTCTGTTTGCTACCTACTCATCTTTCCAACAAGACTTCTATCCTGATGGCTCTTTGATTTGATCATTGTGTCATTCCAAGCTGTTTGATTGGAACTTTGAATTCAATCAGCAGGATTTGGAGGAAATCAAATGTGCTGTAATCATGATTGATTGAAATGTAGGTGCAGGTTCTTTTTTACCTAAAAAAAGACAGAAGATAACTTTTTAGCAAACTGTAATCTAATAAAAAGCAAAGCATTTTAAGGGAAATTGATCTCCGGATGCAGACTGACAGAGAGCAGCATTCAACCAAACACAGCAAAATTCAGAAACCATATTCAACTCTCAACAAATATATCAGTAAAACTACTATATATGTATAATGACATAAAAATAAATTATCAGTTGAATGCATGTCCGTAAAATTACTTTTCAAAAGAAGTAGGAATAATGAAAAATAAAGCTGGAGGGATTTGGGCAGAGTGAGGCCCAGTTCCTCCTGGAAGATGGTCTCATAACAAATATTGTAAAATACAGATGACTCCCTGCTGTAGAAAGTCATGCTGTTGCCCTAAGCCTGTCACATTCTCCTCACAATGTAATGAGATATCTTACAAAGACATAAATAGTCTCTCTGACATGAATGTATAACTAAGACCCTGTAAATGATATGCAAATTGAAAGGCAGAGCCAAAGCCTCTTTTCTATCTGAGATTTTCACTTTAACATTCCATTAAGATCTGTGATTCACTATGACAGTTCTGCTATAACAACCTGAGAGGAGTGTGGATGCATTTGGTTGAGGCTTATTATCCACCTGAGAAACAGCCTCATAGTCATTTCAAGTTTGATAACAGAAAATAACAAACACATCCAAACAAAAGCAAATCAGATGTAGAGTATAATGGTGGATTAAGATTTATACAGCTGGACATGATGAACTGCTAAAATGTTTTCTTCATGAGAGATGAGTTATCATATTGAAATGAAAGGTATCAACTTTTTATTTTTTCCACCCATAATTCACCACTATAATGGAATCTCATAATAGTTTCCATGAACAGCACAACATGACTTCCCATCTCACATGACATAACACTTCAGCTCTGCAGGTGTCACTGAATAGAAACTCAAGAGGCGGTGAGACTTTTAGGATGGAAACAGTGTCTCTGATCACAGAGGAGTTGAGTTTATTTCAGCCCTCCCCCTCCTTAATTGCTTCTCTCTTCTTTCTTTTCTGTTGGCTCTCCTTCCTCCTCTCCCTACAGATCTTCCCCTTGTCTCCTCTATTCATCCATTTCACCCTTCTTAATTCCTCTATTCACCATCGCCATGTTCTCCGTCCTGCTCGTCTCTCTGCTCATGAAGGAGTATGGCTGTATCATTAGGGAACCTTATGCCATCGATTATTATTCACAATGTACATCTCTCCTTTAATAAGACAGATTTATTGATCAGAACGGCAGAGTAAACAAGGCAGAGACGACAACAGAACTACACCAATACAGTCAGGTTCCCTGTGCACATTATTACCTACTAAAGACACAGTTCATCATCATAGTGTTGCAGATCTATTTAAATGTAAATGCTCTGTGGCTGATGTGAGTGTTTTTTATAGAAGTGCTCTGTTCCACTTGAAGAAAGGAACTCTGAAAGAAATGGCTTTTACTTACTGTGAAATTATCAGGCAGAGGAAAGTGTGTGTGTGTGTGTGTGTTTGTTTCTAGGCAGCTGGTAGTAGCTAAGTCACAATGTTGAGTGGCTGTGACTGTGAGTACTGGTTTGATTGACAGCCACTCAAGGTGTGTTCAGACATGTGCTTGTTATCCAGTAGCTGCTCATTATAAACTCCACTATTCTGACACTGCAGCCACCACTTCTTCCACTTGACATTCTGCAACTGGTTTCCTAACTGGAAATCCAAGTCCTGTCAGACAGCTGTCCCTGCCTCAACAACATCCACTGGAGTTTTACTGTTTAACATAATAAGTATCCTAATAGTTTTTGTTCTGCTTTTATTGACAATTAAACCGCTGTGGTAACTCACTACGGAAAACAAAGATAATACAGATTCTTACAAATGAAAAAAAAATAAATAAATAATAATAATAATACAAATACTAGGACTCATGAGCTCTGACCCTGGTAGCTTCTCTCTGTTATGGATGCTAAAAATCCATAAACAAATGTGATTATAGAGTAAGTGGATACACATAAGGTTAGAGGTGTACCAAACTCTTAATGCTTATTTTTAGCTTTCTTATTGCTTATATTTTAGCTCAGCGTTTAATACCATCATTCCCCAGACCCTGACAAATAAGCTGAGCTCTCTTGGACTGAGCACCTCAATGTGCAACTGGATTTTAGACTTTCTGAGTAACAGGACACAGACGGTCAGAATCCACACCCAGACATCTTTCAATGCTACTTTGCACACTGGAACCCCCCCAAGGCTGTGTGCTGAGCCCACTACTGTACACACTGTTGACCCACGAAATAGACCAGAGCAACCACATCATTAAGTATGCTGACGACACTACAGTCGTGGGGCTCATCACCAACAATGACAAATCCGCCTACAGGGACGAGGCGAGACAGTTTGAGAGTCGACTTCAGGAGGGCTGGAGCAACTCACTCCCCCCTACAGGTCGTTGGTAAGACTGTGGAGATAGTACACAGTTTTAAGTTCTTGGGGGTGCACATCACAGACAATCTCTCTTGGAGCCAGCACACCTCCTCCTTAGTGAAGAAGGCTCAACAACGCCTGCACTTCCTAAGAAGGCTAAAGAGAGCTGGTCTGTGCACATCCATCCTCTCCAGGTTCTACAGATGTACCAAAGAGTCTATACTGACTTGCTGCATCACTGTTTGGCATGGGAACCGTTCAGCTGCAGACAGGAAGGCCCTGCAGCGGGTTGTGAAGACGGCCCAGCACATCACTGGGACCAGTTTCCCTGCCATCAAGGACATTTACACATAAAGGTGTAAAAGAAAAGCCTGCAGCATCATGAAGGACTCCTCTCACCCCTTTCAAGGTCTGTTTGACCCGCTGCCTTCTGGAGGCTGAGGAGTATCAAGTCCAGAACCACCAGGTTCAAAAACAGCTTTTTTCCACAGGCTGTCTCCTGAACTGTCCCACCTGACCGCGGGGAGGGGGGGGGGCGGGGGCATAGGCTTACATAAGCACCTCAGCACTTTAGCACTCGGACACTTTCTACACTCTAATGTTTAAGTGTAGTTCCTAAGTTTGCTGCTCCTATTGTTCTATGCTTGTTTCTATTGCTTTGTTTTAATCTACTGTTTTTATGTTCTATTGTCCTATGCTTGTTTTTATTGCTTTGTTTTAATTTACTGTTTTTAGATATTGCACTATGGCCCCGGGGGCACTATATTTCGTTCCTGCTTTTTGCATAACCTGTAAGGAAAGGAATTACAATAAACTGAACTTGAACTTATTTTATCAAACTAGTATTAAGTGCTGAGTACATAGAAATCTGTTAAAATTGTTTCTCACAAAACAGAAACAGCCTTTCATACCTCTTTGAGGAAGTCCATACTAAACTCATAATAATATAGATTTACACAGAAGTCACTTTAAATAGAAATTGGACATAAAGGTATGACTATGAGAGAATCTGGACGGACTGATGTGATTTATCTAACCTGGTTTACAGTGATCATGGCTGGTCTGACATTTCTGCTCTGCTCCAACCAATGGAAGATTAATGAGCACATTAGCTACATTCATTTTGACACTGGTCCCAATAAAGTACTCTGACATTTGGTGAGAACAAGACAGTAGAGCCTGAATCCCTCTCATTTAGCAGACAAGATTTTTCACTTGGTAATAAAGATTAAAGAGAGAAAAGAATGAAAAAATCATAGGATGGGGAAATAGTGAAATAAAAACAAATGGTGAGGTTAATCTGGGCCAATAGGATGAGACGAGTAAAAACAGTTTCCCACTGAAATCTGACTCCCAGGGAGCTGTCAGTCTGAAGGGAGTTAAGCCCCGCCCCCTCCCTGCTCTGCTAAACACAACCAGGCTGTTTCCTGTCGGCTGTGACAGGACCAGACGCTCCGTGCTTTATATGACCGTTACACTACAGTGCTGTCCCATCTCCCACCCATATACCAGCCTCCTGTTGGCAGCTGGACCCTCCCTGCAGCATTAAAAAAAATTGAGGGTGTGTGTATGAGCATGCAAGCGTGTATGTATGAACTGTGTGTGCAGACTTGTATCTGTTTGTGTGCACTCAGTGCTCGTACATGTGAGCATGTCTGTATCCCTCAATGCCTTCAATTGGCTGTGTGTCCACCCAGGTCCTCAGGATGTTCATGAATCAGGTTTGTGTATCCTGGACTGTTGGACCGTGTAGTTGATGGTTCAGACAGAGATCAGAGTGGGGGGGGGCAGGACCCTGTTCATAAAGCTCTGTGGCCCCAAAGGGCCAAACACAAAGACCAGGGGAAATATTTAATGTTGTACCATTTGAGGGAGTAATAGCTCTATCGATCACACAGAACAGCGGGGAGAACGACTGGGAAGAAGTTTGACTGCCATTCAACCAGAGCCCAGAATAGTGTCTGTTTGTGTGTGTATGTGTGTTTGTTCGAACAGTATCTATCTCTGTGTTTATGTACTTCTGTGTGTTTGTGTTGAATGTGTGAGATACTAGATACAATTTTTTGACACATTTTTTGGTCTGTCAGCAGGCCAATTATTAAGAGCTAATTAGTGCCAGAGTATATAAGTATTAGCGGTGATCAGTGATCTTATTAGAAGTGTTGGGTGAATAAATGAAAAGCTGCTTGACAGATGGCATTAGAGAACGGATCATTAATTGTGGGTAAATAAACAGCTGAAGAGAGTAAAACAATTGAAATCCAGAATTTCAGTTTAAGATAACTTTTAAAAGACAGAAGTAATCACACTGAAACCTCCTGTGTCTTCCAACACAATAAATACCTGTTACCACTTCAACACAGCAGGAGAAAACCATCTCTCTTACTCAAGCACAGCCAAGCATGGCCAGATTATGAAAAACACACTCAATAGTGTTACCAAGCATGGCCAAAAACAACAAAATTCAAGGTAAACTGTTTGTTTTTGTCTCCTTTAGTGTTTTACAAGATAATTATGATTCCAAGGAAACAAGCAGAGGGAACTATCCATCCTTGACACTTGCATCTCTGTAAGCAGCATCATATAAACTGTCCTCATTGTCAGAGGACCGTCCCTTTTCCCTGAGAAACAATCTGCTGGTGGGAACAGAATATTTCTGCAGTATGGCTGCTCTGACATGTGGCCCAGCCTGTTTTATACTGACTGTTATTACAGCCTGGCTAGATTTGCTACTGGAGGAATTACTGTGCTTCAGTTTGCTTTATTCTGCATCAACCCTGGACGTCTGATCACAACTGTCTTATTATTTGTTACTGAAGTGAAAGAAAGCACTGTAACTGCCATGCTGAGTAGCAGCTAATTTGAGGTCTCAGTGCACCAAGCAGACTCAGATACCTGGACTCACTGTAGCTGCTGTACACAGGAGTGACAGAGAGCAGCTGAAAGAGCTGATTTTACCCTGTGCTAATGCAGCAGTTTTACAATTACATAAGTGAACACACACACACACACACACAGAGTATGGAGTATAATAGCTATCATCACGGTGACGATCCCCATGCTAGGAGGATCTACACAGAAGGTTTACTGCAGAGCTGAATAAAATAAAGAGCCTCCCTGCTGCCTCATTGTGATTATTATTAGAAAGATGATCAACAGGAGGTGATGGAGGTTTTAGTGAGAGGAGAGGAGAGGAGAGGGTCACACTTTACTTGAATAGTCCAATATTGATACTCAACTTTGTTCTCAACAGTGTCTGGGCTAGGGTTACTCTTAGGGTTGGGGTTAACGTTAGAAACAGGGTCAGGGTTAGGGTTGGGACTAGGGTTATGCTTAGGTCAGGGTTAGGGTTATATTGTCTGTGGAGATGCACCAAATAGGCAAGTGACACTTTGTTGAATATGTAGTTTTTACCACCTGATAGTTGAGTATCAACATTGGACTATCCAAATAAAATAAAATGAAATGAAATGTGAGAGTAATTTGGTTCCAATTGTCTCATGATTATGCAAATTAATTAACAGAAAGCTGTCTGGGGAATTTGTTTGGAATCATTTAGTGTCAAACATATACCTGGGTTATTATGGTGATTTCATTTATTTTTGAATGTCCATTATTGTTGGCTGGATTTATCAGGCAGACATTGAGTTCATCTTCTAGGAATGGAGAGCTGATCAGAGCAGGATTGGATCCACAGAGACCAAAGAGAAACTACTGGAGCCTCAGTCTCTGTGTAACGGGTCAATGCAATCTTTCCATGCCCTGCCCTTCAATGGCAATAAAACGAAGAGGAGCACAAATACACTGAGACCTATTGACTCTATTGGCTATTCTCCATTCAGTCTAAGGGATGACTGTGGCAGAGCTGCAGGAAACGCTGGAGAATTTTCAGTGTTTTTTTCGGTGTTCAGATTCAGGAGCTGTTTTTATTGAGTCTTGCTCTATATAAATCAATAAACTTTCTGAGAAAACCCACAGACTAACAAAAGGCCATGCTCGATGATCCGTCTATGGAATTGAGTGTGCTGGGCTCTCTGGTAACAGACTGTATTTCTGCTATCAGCAGCGTTAAAGAATGTAGACCAGAGGTTTACAAAGGGTGTGGCGCAGCACACTGATCTGCCTTGAGGCAAGGTCAAATGTGCCGTGGAATTTTGAGACCTCCAATGCATTTTACTTGTAGTCTAACTTAATTTTCACTACAACATAATCAGTAATTTGTATAAGCAGTGACTTCCAGTCACTTTTAAAATGATTTTCCTTTTAATTTTTATGCTATTTGCTCAATCTGAGTGGGCCTGATTTATGTTCTACATTTAATTTTATTAAGGGAGTGGGGGTAATAATTGTTGCATTCATCAGATAATGCAACGAGTTTACAGTAGCTAGCCAGTGACAGCCTTAGCTGAAAAAATATGAAAAAAAAAAAAGAAAATCTATATGCGTCTCTCTCTCTCTCTCTCTTTCTGCAGTGTAGAGCTGATATTATATGAGCTCTCCATTCATTGTTGCTGGGTTTGTTTTCAATTTAGCACATACACACACACTTACATGTAGGTGTGTACTAAGGAAGATGCTGCTGTCCAAGTGGCTCACAGTTAGGGATATTTTCAGATGAAATTATATAATAGAGTCAGGAACAACATGTTGAATATTGGTAATTTTGTCTATAATGATTGAACACAGGTGGAAGGCTAGTCTATGAAAAAAAGATGCTTGAAAATAAGTCCATAAAAGATAGATTGTATACTGAGTTCAGGCTTCATCATGTAAATACTTTGTTGTTATTATTATTATCATTATTATTATTATTATTATTGTTATTATTTTATAGGAAAATCTACTTGATGGTATCTGTGAGAGCTGCTCACCAGAGAAAGTGTTCCTTTTGGGATGAAAGCAGTGCTGTGGGTGAGAAAAGATCATTATTGTACATTTCTGACCTGTCACTCATATTCTGTATGTAATAGACAGCTGAATGCCCTCAGGGCTTTGTGTGTTAGTGTGAGAGAGAGTGAGTGAATGATAGAGAGAGAGTGGGGGAGAGAGAGAGAGAGAGAGAGAGAGAGAGAGAGAGGTTGTGGACTGACAGCTAATATGAGACTCTGTCTAAGAAGAGACCTGAGAAAGACCAGTGTGTGTGTGTGTGTGTGTGTGTGTGTGTGTGTGTGTGTGTGTGTGTGTGTGTGTGTGTGTGTGTGTGTGTGTGTCGTACCAACTAATTATCCACCAGTCACATTGAACAACAGAAGCGTGGTTGTCATTCAGCTGATATTGAAAGTTCCTCTGTTCATTATGTGACACAGTAAATCCATTACTCTGAAACAACATCACTGTAGTTAGTAGTGATACATCATGTTAGCAAATAGCTTTGACCATCAATGTCATTGCTCTATTACACTGATGATAAACTGTGATGAATGTGTCATTACTAACAACAGCATCAGTGTATTTAGTAGTATATCTTGCTCTGAGGAAAGACAGCATGGCCTTCATTATCAGGCCTCTACTATTGTTATTATTGTATTATTACATTAATAAATATCATTGCAGTTACTACAAGTATAGTCCTCTCAAGTGTTCTTGTTATTTCAGGGATTTGGGATTATATCCAGATCCATTGTTTTGTTTGTCTTTGGTGAAAATAAGTGGGATTTTTGGACCCTGTTTGCCAGTCGTTCTCTTCTTGTTATTACATATTTTAATGCATGACTGAAATAGAAAAAAATATTTTGATAACAACCATGGTATGTAATCCACAAAATGCTGTAATGCATACTGTACGCTACTATATCTTTCTGTTCTGTCTTTGTAAAGTTAGATGTAGGTAGGCTTAGGGTTGGGCGATAAAACGATTACGATATCTATCGCGGAATATAATACATGCTCGATAGAAAGGTCTAGGGATGTCAGTTTCAGTGAATTTTGCTTTCGACAGGCCGACACCCATTAACCGGTAACTAACCGGTTAATTTTTAAGAAAAAATGCTTAATGACGTGAAATACAAGAAAGTGGCGCTTTCCTTTTAGTCTGGCGCTCCATTGACTCAATGAGCTTTTTATATTATGTTATATTACTAGATTTAAGCATTGAGGTATTTACATTCATGATTTTGCATAGGCATACTAACCTAAAAACCTATTATTGGGAACCACGAGAAAGTTTCAGAGCGACAGAGACACAGAGCGTCCCCGTAACCATAGCAACTCACTCTCACTCCTGCCTGCGTGCGCACGGCGCGAGAGAGGGAGAGACGCAGAAGAGCCGCTGACTGAGATTACTCTGAGCAGCATGCATGGGAATAAATTACAATATAATAGATTTGTGTATTTCTCGCTTTCCCCCGTTGGTCTGAATAACTCTCTGCTGCACGGTGCTGCTCTGTCTCGTCTGTCCTGCTGTCAGGGTCTCTTTTCATGCCGCAACGTTATCAGCTATGAATTTGTTTTTCACTGCATGATAAAATGGACTTGTGGCGTGAGAGCGTGTGAAAAGCGTCAATTGCGTGAGAGTTGGCAGCCCTGCTCAGACTGCTAGTTGAGCGGAGTGTGTATGCAAATTCACCTCTAGACCGACATGCGTAACGGGTCAAAAATATTCTCGGTGGTTAACCATTGACATCCCTAGAAAAGGTTGATAGAAATCATTGCTTGGTTGGTTAAGTAAGCAACTCCACACAGCATAGAGAAAGCCTTGGAACAAAGTTAGGTTACACCAAAGACCTGTGAAAGAAGCGGTGGCGCTGGTTTTTCATTATTTCCTGTGGAAAAGTAGTGCTATCAGCGCTTAAAACAGGTACCTCACCTCTTTTTAGCGCTGAGTGCCGTGAGCGCTGGACCTCTTGTCAAATTGAAATTATTTCAACTTTGTCTGAAGCGCACCACTCATCAATGTTTCTTCTGAGTTCTACCAACCAATGACTCAGAAGGAATCTTTCTAAATCATGTGTGAGCTGGCAGGTTTTAGATTTCAGGCATTCAATATCTTAATGATTATATAAATGCTGTATTTTGCACAAAGGATATATGCTGACCGGAAATGACAGTTTTTTTCTGAATGTTCTACCTCACAGTTCTTGAATTGTACTGCCTTGCATTTGTTTTTTGGCAGGCACTTAACAGTAGACCTCATTTTCATGTTCTCTTCTGATTGAAAATAAAAAAAAGCCTCCAAATAACATTGGTATCTTAAGCTTTCATTCACAAGGTAATTTTTAAACCTGAAAAACATGAAATGAACACAACATGTTAACAGCAAATTACGTGTTGGTGGAACAAAAAGTGTTACATTTACGTTCTCCCAGCACGAAACGTTTACTTGAAGGAGACACGAATATAAACAGGAGGTAGTGTCACACTGAAGTAGCACAGTGGAACGTAAGGGTGTTGTGGCCGGGGATGGTGGATGTGCGTATAGGTTTGCCTTCGATGTCGGCGACCGGGGTCCCAGCGTTTTCAAAAGGACATGTCAACCATAAGTCACATTTTAATTTTTAGCTAACGTTTTTCTTATTTAACCATGACCAAACCATTTCTCTGAAATTTCACCTTAACCAAGTCGTTTTACTTGCCTAAATTTAACGGTTAACCAACATTTCGGACGTAATTCAATTTGTGGCAGAGAAACATATTTAAATTCGTGGTGCAGGAACATAATTGAGTTAGTGGTGGAGAAACGTTATTTTCCCATAATACGTGTCCACAGCACGTAAATCGCCATTTTAGAGATCGTGTTCATTTCACGTATTAAAAATTACTATATTTATCATTGAAACATATAATGAGAAATCTTAATACATATTACTTGCTTGGTGGCTCTGCGTTATGTAATTAAGAAGTTAATGATTTTTTTTTTTTTTTTTTTTAAACTGACCCTTGAATGTGTTGACAGTCCCTAACCAAATCCCACCGCCTACAGCTGCATCTCCGGCAGGCTCGGCGGACGAGAAGGCAATGTGCTTCGTGGCTCCGTGATAATAAATATTGGCTCAAACTGAGAAAATAATTGTTGTGCAGCATTCTTCCGGTTTTTTCCTCCATAACCATTGCATTTTTATAGCATTATGCCACATCGTTTAAAAGCTATTGAGATTTGAGGGGCCGAATATCTGTCAAATTTCCAATATCCAACTAACTTCACCACGGTTTGCTCCCCGGGAGTTGTTGCCCTGTGGGAGAGGAGTGGCTGTCGGTGTGGAGCTGCCAGGAGTGGCGCACAAAGTCTGCATGACTCAGACATCCAGAAAATCTGTAAGTATCTTCTCTAGCTAATTCAACACTAAAATATTTTTTACTTGGCTAATATTTTGAATCTGTGCATCTGCAGTCACGTTGGGCTACCGGTATCCAGGTTATTCAGCTAATGTTAGCTAGCTAGTTGGTTACCCCATCAAAATGCCTTACACATGCAAGCACTATAAGTTCAACACAGCTTCAATTTCTGCGTTTATTGGACATGTTAAGATACACAGAAATCTTGCAAACTTTACATTTCGATGTGAGGTAGCAGAATGCCCCGTGTGTGACCCTTGGTGCCATTCAAAAGCACATGTACTGATTCCACAAGAAGACATTACATCAGTTACATCAGTACCAAAAAGATGATGATGATGATGTCGATTGACACCTGTCAATCAAAAATGTGTTGTTTGATCGTTGTAATCTGCATTTAAACTCTGTTGTCAAATATGACCAAAATATGTGCTTGGGGCCATCACCATTAGAAGAATCACATTTGATGACACGTTTTCCCCCCCATTTTGTGGTTTTGTGTTCTCACTGGATTTAGTTGGCTAAGTAACATTTGTTCATCTTAAGTTTCTGACAGTGCTTACTGTGCTCTTCTTTGATTTAGCTTCACACAGCGTTGATAAGACTAAGTGCCGACTGCTTCAGTGAAATTATACAGGAAAGCAAGTCTCTAGAGGTTATTTGTGAATTTACTATTGAATGAACAGGCAGAGAAAGTATAAAATTGTTGCCGATTGATACTGATAAAACTGAATTAAATTTAGGTTACCCAGGTATAAGCTCTACACGCGCAATGTCTGGTTTTACCAAGTTTAGATAAACTTCAGGGCTTCCATAAATAATAATACTGCCCGATGATAATATTGTTGATAGAAGCTATAGAGTGTGTGAGTATGTTGTCAGCAGGACTGGATGTGAGGGTAGAGAAGCCAGTGACTCCTGTAGATTAGATGAATGAAGGTGATGGATGTTGCACCGCTACAATATCTACTTTAATGGAGACAGGCTACCTGCTAATGAGACTAAATCACTACCTATTAGACTTCCATCACAATCACAACCTAGCATTAATATATACATGATACACTGTAGCTCAATAGGTGGAGCATTACAAGAAAACAATAATTTCTGTTGTCTGTCAACAAGGAGACTCAGCCCATCGTGTGTGTGTGTGGTACAGCAGTTTCCTGGTAAATTTGACTTAAAAACTTTAAATAATCAGCCATTAAACTACAGAGCAGGAGAACATGAATCACTTTAAGTCACCAGTGATGGAAGAATCAACTGGAACAGAGAAGTATCAGACAGAAATCTTTTTTCTCAAAAATAGTATCAGGTCTTGGATATGAAATTATTTTACTGTGACCAGCTTTGGTAGGAATTATTGTCATGGTTTGGTTTTGAAATTGGTGTTGATGTTAAATTCAGCTGCATGTGTTTTCCATTGCATCATATCCTGCTGTAGAATGAATGCAGGCTGAGAGCAACAGCTCAGTGGTCTTGAACAGAGCAAACCTGTCGACATCAGAAAGCCTCTAAGTACAGGATTACTACAGCCAAGGCTGAGCACGGCCATGTTGGACAGTGGAAGCACAGAGCTGGAGATCAATGGAGCAAAAGTATCTTGTTATTCAGTGACTGAACTGCAGATCCCCAGAGCCTGAGACACAACTGCTCTGTGGAGAATATGTGACTGTATGAAACACTACGCCTTACATTAAATATGAATGAGTTTAATGAGATGTAGCTATTGTTTGAGATTGTCTAGACAATGTTTACATTATATGGCTATGATGAAGATGTTTGTTTATGTAGTTATTTTTCTAAAATCAATACCTTGATACAGTAAATTTAAATGTTTATGTATACGGTTAGAAAGCAAAATAATGATGCTCTTAAGATGTATAATGAGGAAGTAATTCTATCTCATTAACATTGGTTGGTGGTAACATGGTTTCAGCAGAGAATGCTCACTAGTTCTTTATATATATTTTACTAAAAAGAATGTACTGTGGTCAAGCAGTCTAAGCCTGGAGAAAGAGACACAACAACACACAATCTTAAACCAGAGAGAAGTGAAGTAATGGGATTTAGAAACCAAAGCAAACCCAGTCCTGGTCCAGGCCCAGCCCAGTCTCCAGCACTTTAATCACATAAGCTCATTTGTATAAGGACAATCATTTCAAGAGGACAATAATAAGCTCTGATTAGATTTAGAACAGAAACCACTGAAAGAACATTAGCAGAAGCTGCTGACGCTCTTTGACTTACAAATGTAAATGAAGACACATAATCCTGCTTGAGTTGATTGAAAAACTATTTTCCTCTGTGAGAAATATACAGCTTTACAGCCACTGGAGAGTTTTGTGTAATGTTAAGAAGCTTTAGGGAAGAAAACAAAAGAGATATACAGTATAACTTTGTTGTCTTCCTTAACCCACAGCAGACAGCCAATCATACATTTTTCCTGTCATTTTCCAATCCTGTCAGCTTTCAAACACAGAAGCCTTGATCAATGTAGCTGCTGCAGCATTGTGTGGCAGTGGATTGAATAATAATCCTTTAATCTTCCCATTTAATGGAAGAATGTCAGTCAAAAAGACTCACTTGACTGCAAAGAATGAAATCATGTATGAATATACTATCTACCAAAACCAAAAAGCAATTATTTGACCTTAGATGAAGTCTGCTGCTTACTAACTAGTGCAGTCTAAATATTCAAATGTCATGAGACAATCAATACACCTGCACAGATTACATCCTGGGTTGTATTGCAGAAAGTGGGCTATGGAATGTAAACATGCTGGCGCACACACACACACACACACACACACACACACACACACACACACACACACACACTGTTGACTTGCAAAAGTATGGTTGTTTGGAGGGAAAATAGTTTTTCAGCTCTCCCATCACCTGTCACTCCTGCTGCCACTGTATTGTGCACGCATGCACACACACACACACACACACACATACATATTCTTAGTCCAGGTGACTGCCTTATGGCCTCATTACCATGAGACCTGTCAACGATGACATCACTGTTTCCCACTACACTTCCTGTTCCTTCCTCCTTGACAGCAGCTGGATGATCTTCCCATAGAGATATAACACTAGAGGGGACATGACGTCATTAAGCGGATAATCGTCCGCCATCTTACCTGGGACCAGTTTACCTGTAACTACAATAGCTGTCTATGGGAAGCAACCACTGTTGTCCTGATTTGGACCTAACTGCTGCACTAAAAGGACCAAAGAGACCAGAGAAGCAGCAGCACCTTCCACACAAGATGTCATGCCAATAAAGTAAAAAAAAAATGTGAGGGCCTATGTCCATTATTACCTACGTAAATTGGCTTAAAGCTGTCACACTAACCACATAATGGCATTACATTTGCCTTTTATTGTATATTTTATCTGGGTGTATTGTTAGGTGTGTGTCAGTGTTGGTGATATTTAATTACTGCCAACATCTGTCTATTGCTACAACAACAGATCATTTGGGGGTTTTACATTAAAAATAAGCAGATTTCCATATATACTCTTAATATAACAATACCAAAGAAATCTGATAATTTTAAAGTCTTCTTGAAAATAGGATTCATTGTTTGTGTAAAGTAAATGCACCATTAAAATACTTCCAGAAGATAATCTTTATGATTGAAAACATAATTACTTAACATAGTTTAGCTATTTTTATCTACAAACTACAAAAAATGCTCATGTTTGGTACCATTTTAGACAGTCACAGTTGTCTTGCATACAGTGAGCTAAATAAAAAGTAATAGTGATGTCTCAATTAAAAAATATTAGCATTATAATGGCAACATAAGGCACTATCACCATTGATTCCAATTACAGTCAGCTGAGAAGTTGACCCTGGTAAGATGGCTGCCATATGGTCCCATTCCAGAATAGGAATTCTCTATGACATGTCCCCTCTAGTGTTATATCTCTATGGATCTTCCAAAGTCCTTTAGAATGGAGCTGGTAAGGTTCTAGATCTAATTATGATGTCACAGCAACAGACAGCTATGGAAGCAGTCACTTCACCAGCAGAGGAGAAGACTGACAACCACAGGATGGACACAAGTAGATGGAAGAAGTTCATCTGTACTGCATTTCTCTCTCTCTCTCTCTCTCTCTCTCTCTCTCTCTCTCTCAGGGAGGGAGAGATTTTATAAACCTCAGGGCTTCATCTTTGTGTCTCCATGCTGTGTGATCGCCTCAGGAAAGGCAGCCACTGTGTCAGTAATAGAAATGTGAAGCATTTGGCTGAAGAGTGGACAGCAGGACTATTTCATCTTTTTGCACACATCAGTACATTGAGGAAATTATACTGAGGCAAGGTGCCAACCTCTACCTCTTAACTCAGTGGGTATTACAATACATCGGCCCAACACACACTAATTCAAAGCATCTCTGACAACTAGCAGTTGACAGCAGTATTTATCACACATTCCTCTCACTGGGTTCTGGACTGTAGATATTATTAATGAAGTCATTTCTCAGTGATCAGACTCAACCGACAAACAGTCTTTACTGGATTTATTACAGGACTGTGATACTGTATATATTAGGTCATATCAGAGCAGCTGTGTGTGTGAGTGAATGGAAAGACTTACTTTGTCATCTGAAGTCCTATATACCAGGAGGTAGTGTCCTCATCGCCTCTCTAGCACACACACACACACACACAGTTGGCACAGGTTCAGATAATCGCTTCTTACCTAGAAAAAGAGACAGAAAAGACGAACAGACATCATAACCAAGGTCGTGTTATAGAGCATCAACAATGTCATCCTGCGTTGTTTTTCCATGTGATGCCTCATAATGAACTTCAAGTAAAGTATTTTCCAGACAGACCAACCTACTCATATTGATGCTATGTATTCTGTTTCACAGATTAAATCCCTTCAATCTTAGTACTTTGCATTTTGCTGAACTGTCTTAAGGTGCCTCAAGAAAGCATAGGAAGCTAAACAGTTTTGCAACTTGCTGATCTGTATGAAAAAGTATATAAAATATCCAGTAACTCACTGTGCTGTGCATTTTTGACTCCATCTGCACTTACAGTATCATTCATAGAGCATAATAACCATCATATTTTATTGCTAGTTACAAAGACAGTGAGAGATGTCTGTACTGTCAGAAGAGTCCTTGATGAACAGCAGCTAGATTCAACAACCATAGGAGCAGTGAAAACAAGAGAAACTAACACTCGGATATGAAAAAGAAATATATCCAAAAAGGCCAACAGATGCAAAAAGACTGATGTTTATTTATAGAAGTTCATAAAAAAACTGCAAAGCCTTTAATGCGATGTACAGGAAGAAAACTTCCCCTAAAACTCTAAGATCTTTTAATAGCTAGTGTAGGTGTATGAAGCAGATAGAAGGACATGAATTCTTGTGGTTTTCAGGAAATCCTCCCTGAGGCAGCGTGGCCTACATAGTCTTCTTCATGAAGCTCCACTGCTGCATTTCAAGCTGCTGCTTTCTGGGGTAGAAGATGGATTAAGAGAGATAGGAGAGAGTGTGTCTATCTATATGTCTCTCTCTCTCTCTCTCTCTCTCTCTCTCTCTCTCCCTCCATCCCTCCAGCCCAACCTCTTCCTTGTCTTCCTCCCCTGGGAGTTTGTACCTCTGGTTCCCATTAGACTCGACTCGGGAATATGTGGGATGTTAAATCCAGCCAGCCAACCAGTCCCAGAGGAAACAAGCCCTCTGACAGTAGCTGAGACAAAGACAGTGGTGCATCATAAAACTTACTGCCAGGATTACTGTGACGGTAGTGGCTCATACTGTAGCGGTAGGCGTTCACCCTATTCATAAATGCAGATTACCGCCTCAGTTTACTTCCTCACTAGATGTACTATGTGGATTTATAATCACACTAACGGGTCAGCAGTCTAGTTTCAACAATGGATGAGGTAGAGCGGCGGAGGTGAAAGATGCAGCCATGAGACGGAGGAGATGTTGTCATCGCTGTCCCCCGGCGGCATCCCTTCTTCATCCTCCTCCACCAGGGGAGGAGCCGGCAGCGGAAGCACTGTGACAGGAGCAGAGGAGCAGGGCCGCCGGTCTCCGCCTCGCTGTCATCACAGCGGAGCTCGATTTCAGGGGAACGCTGATGCAGATAGCGTTCGAAATGAGCCCAACGCTGCCGGCGTCTCACCCTGGAGAGAGCCCTGCAGCTGCTGCAGTCCGGCGAGTCAGAGACACCGTCCGCTGCGTGTTCCGGGCCGAGGCACTCGAAACACGCCTTATGCGGATCCGTCGTCACGATCAGGCCGGGGCAGCCCAGGCACTCAGCCATGTTGGTCTCAGACGATGCCATCCTAGGCAAACTTGTTCATCAGGCGCTGAAGAAAAAGTGGATGCTGAATGAGGGGCCGCTCGCCATTTATAGTGCGAGGCCTCATAGAGGGTGTATAGGCTCACCCTGATTGGCTGAGCATGTGCATGCAAATTTCAGTGCGCTGAGGCGACTAGATGAGTGGCTAAGCCATTAGAGCCCTGTTAGAGGGCGAAGCCTGTGTGAAATAGAACAGAATAAATCAGATGTGTCTTCATTGGTTAACCTGTGCAGCTTTCTCCAGTTTAGCGCTAGATTTATTAAGACCACTTATGCAAATCAAGTCAGACACAATTTTCCCATTAGAGTAGCTGAAGTGCAATATATAACATTGAGTATGCATGTCTACCAGGTGAGGCATGTATGGCAAGCCACTTTAACATTGCAGTGGGGAAAGAGCAGGCTGTGATTCCCCTCTGAGGGGAAGAGAGGAAGGGGAAGAGAGGAAGGGTTGACACAAGTTTTGTCAAGCATTGATACAATAATGTCAATATCATTAACTAAAAATAATATGACCTGGCAATCATATATTCTTTAAATCTGACCCTCGAAAGAATAATTATTGAATGGGACATGCTCTTTCTTATTGGTCAGGTGCCTTTGAACAAATAACCCAGCAGTCGCACAATTACAGGCCAAACTGACACAGTTTGGCTTAGTAAATAGATGGGACTGATACATTTCAGTTATCTCCTCAAACACTTTTGCTCCCTAACACTAAACATATATAAGCTCAACACCACTGACAGAGGCTGTTTGGTTTCTACATTCATTTTAAAGGAGCAGTTCACTGCACAGGATTCATTCTGAAGAGGTGAATGAATACAAAACTATGAGGTCAATATGACCAGTGACATGACAAGCTGGGGGTGAGTGTAAAACATGACCATGTACATAAATGCCATCACACACACATGCACACACACAAAAAAACACACACACAGACATAGAGGTTGAGGCCAAGAACACAGACTAGAGTCCCTGTGTAGCTGACTCATCTAGTTGTTACAAAACTGACAGGAAGGTGTGAAGAGAGGACACACACACACACACACACACACACACATTCAGGTTAATCCCTAGCTGTGTGTCAGCTGGTATTTCCTATTCTAGAGGGAGATGGGCTGTGACAGTCATTACTGCAGCACACACTCTCTGAATAAGAAACCAGCCACCGCTTTTACACTGGAAACACACTCACAAGGTCACACTGCTCTTTTGTTACCTGGACAAGAAGAAAGAAAGAAAAAAGAAAGAAAGGAAGAGGAAAAAATAAATTATCTTTTGGATCTTTTGTAATTAAGAAAGCATTCAATTTTAAAATCTATCAAATAATTCAACACCTACATTAAAGTTGATCCTTTTCATGCAAACATGTTGCATATGGGTGCTCACTTACTGAATTTGACAATTAAATACAAAGTAATTGGTTTAAAACAGTATTTCTACCTATTTTAAAAACTCACTTTGAAGGCTAAACGACCAAACCAGAAGTCATGACAAATTACTTTTTCTTCCATGCTCCATCTTCCATCTTCCATCTTCAGTGTTGTTCTCATATTACAGCTTAATTAAAACAAAATGCTTTTTAATCTTTGCTGTAGTTTGAGGAAGAGGACTCCTATGGAGCGTTGTCTGGCAAAGACAGATGAGAACATTCCTTTAAAATGTGATAAATGGCTTATTTAGCAAAATGTTGAATAATGACTTGTTTGTGTTCACTCCACTTTGGAGATAAACAGATGAGTAATGGTCAGTAGGCTCTGATGTGTGTCTGTAGCTGTTCTTAATTCAACACCAAACCAAAGCCAGCCGTCCTTAGAGGAGACGACAAGGAGGAGCGGAGACTGGAGGAGAGGAGCTGCAGGTGGAAAACTGGTGATTCTACAGTTCCTTCATCTTACTGATGATTTACTGCAGAGAGAGAGAGACCTGCTGTTGTGCCCTCAAGCAAGGCACTCAACCTAACTGCTTTGGTAAACAGCTGAGGAGATTAATAACTTTATTCAAATTCAACCTGAGGTGAGCAGCCCCAGGTAAGAGCATCTGTGTTGGGAAAATACTACAAAAAACTATAAACAAGTCACAAACACACCGGGGGAAATATAGTTTTAAAGTTAAACTCATGAACAGATTAACATAGAATTTGGTGGCCAGAAAGGCTTTGGAGCGAGAAACAATCCGGCTCTGTGATTTCCGCCATTTGAAGATTCTTTTTTAGCCATAACTATGCAACAAACAGAGAAGGATAATTGATTCCAAATGCAGATAGTATGTTTGCAGGGTTAATAAATCAATTTCACTTAAATTTTAAATGATAGCAATGATGTTTTTTGGTGTAACAGCAAATTGGAGAATTGTTCAGCATTGGGGGAGTTTTGCACTCTCCACCTTCTTCTTTCAAACAGTATCATCTACAGGGTCTAAAAGACCTGAAATGGGACATGACATATGCCTGTTCAAATTCTAGCTTTTAAACTTTAAACTTTTAAATATTTTAGCTGATTATCACAACACCACATGGCCAATCAGCACTGTATCTGTTCAGTGGCCATTAGGGCTGCCCTTCTACCACTGGACCACGTTTTGGAAAAATTAGCAGGGTGGTTATGTCTAAACTTGAAATGAGCTCTCCAGTGCAAAGTTGTTTGATTTGGCCAGTAATGGACGGTTTGCCTCTTTGTATGTCTGTTGATAGGCCATAAAGTTTGATGGTGTTGCATGAATCTGTTCGTACGTTATATACCTTTTTGTGAGAAGCCACACCCACCACCATGCCCCCCTTTAGCCAGTTGGTATGACAAGTTAATCAGTTCTTCCTTACCCCATGACCAATCTTTCCACAAGGTTTTGTGCAAATCCATTGGCATGTTTTTGAGATATTCTGCTAACAAACAAACAAACAAACAAACAAACAAACAAA